>NW_026463584.1:0-68178 GCF_021730395.1 Mercenaria mercenaria
TGATAATTTTTGAAGTATTTTTTCCTATATAACTCATATATCAAGTGACCCCTGGGGCAGGGCCTCTTTTCACCCCAGGGGCATAATTCGCACAAACTTGTTAGAGATCAACTAGGCAATGATTCATACAAAATATCAAAGGCATAATAATAATTAGGCGTTGAACTTTCAGACAAGAAGATTTTTAAAGTTTTTTCCTCTACAAGTCTATGTAAAATTTGGGACCCCCAGGGCAGGGCCTCTTTCACCCCAGGGGCATAATTGGAACAATTTTGGTAGTAGTCTACTAGGCAATGCAACATAACAAATATCAAAAGCATAGGCCTTGCAGTTTCAGGCAAGAAGATTTTTAAAGTTTTTTCCTATATATGTCTATGTAAAACTAGGGAACCCCGTGGCAGGGCCTCTTTTCACCCCAGGGGAATAATTTGAACAATCTTGGTAGAGGACCACAAGGCAATGCTACATACCAAATATCAAAAGCCTAGGTCTTGTGGTTTCAGACAAGAAGATTTTTAAAGTTTCTTTCCTATACAAGTCTATATAAACCATGTGACCCCCAGGGCGGGGCCATATTTCATCCTAGGGGGATCATTTGAACAATCTTGGTACAGGCCCACTGTATGATGCTACATAATAAATATTAAAGCCCTAGGCCTTATGGTTTTGGATAAGAAGATTTTCTAAGCTTTTTCCCTATATAAGTCTATATAAAGGATGTGACCCCCAGGGCGGGGCCATACTTCAACCTAGGGGGATAATTTGAACAATCTTTGTAGAGGCCCACTAGATGATGTGTAACATAACAAATATAAAAGCCCTAGGCCTTGCGGCTTTGGACAAGAAGATTTTTAAAGTCTTTCCTTTCAGTTGCCATGGCAACCAGAGTTCTGTACGAAATTCAATTCTAAGGATCATCCCTGTGAAGTTTCATCAAAATTGGCCTGATGGTTTAGGAGGAGATGTTGTTTAAAGGAAAGTGTGGACGGATGGACGTAAGGGACGTACGGAAGCTGGACGGTGAGTGATCACAATATCTCACCCAAAGCACTTTGTGCTCAGGTGAGCTAAAAAACAAATATAGGTCAACAAAGAAAGGGATCTGGCAAATAAGAGGGCCATGATGGCCCTATATCGCTTGCCTGAGTTAAATTGCACAAAATGATATGATCAAGTTTTACCATAGAGCACACATAGGCATACACATTAAATATCAACAGGATAAATATTTTCTTATAACAGTCCCTTTTGACCTAGTCAGGACCAATATCCATACCAAGTTTGAGGGTCAAATGCTGCATTTTTGTACTAGCATGACTATTCCTTACCCTGGAAGACTTAAACAACATTTGAAACTAATCTCATTAGATGCTGCTGAGATATATTCATTTACATAAAATAAAGGGAGGTAATTTGTCACAAATTCAGTCAAAAGTTATCTACCCTGATTGTCCGAGTCCATCTGATGGCATAAATGACATTTCAAATCAGTATCTTCATTGGTTACTGAGATACACCCATTTTAATTTGAAACAACGGGAGGTAATTTGACACAAAATCAGTCCATAGCTATCTACCCTGATTGCCTCAGTCCAACTAAAGACAATAATGAAATTTCAAATGAGCTTTATAAATATTTACCAAGATAAATCTATTTCTATTGAAATCAGGGGAGGTAATCATGCATTGGTATATGCATGTAGAAGATACAAAGTACACGCCTATATGACAATATATTAGAAAAGTATTCATATCGATAAATGTTAAATCAAGAGTTATCTAACATGACTATTTCTTACCATGGAAGACATAAATAACGTTTTAAACAAATCTAATTAGAAGCTGCTACGGTGTATTCATTTAGATAAAAAATAAACGGAGGTAATTTGTCAAAAATTCAGTCAATAAGTATCTTCACTGATTGTCCAAGTCCATCTGCTGACATAAATGAAATTTCAGATCAGTATCTTCATCAGTTACAGAGATATACCCATTTTAATTTACTCACTGATCAATATATTTATTTATTTATTTATTTTGGTTTTATGGTGCACCAACACAGTATAGGTTATATGGCGCCAAACAGGACTACAAATTTTGGCGCCATATAACCTATACTGTGTTGGTGCGCCGTAAAACCCAAATAAATAATATATACTGATCAGTAAGTACTTACAGGATTCATTTGAAACTTCATTATTGTCATTAGTTGGACTGAGACAATCAGGGTAGAAATTATGGACTGATTTTAAGTCAAATTACCTACCTTTATTTCAAATTAAGATGGGTATATCTCTGTAACTAATGAAAATACTGATCTAAAATTTCATTTATGTCAGCAGATGATCAATATAAATCCATTTTGATTACAATCAGGGGAGGTAATCAGATATAAAATAACTCAGGAACTTATGATTGGATCTGACAGAATCGTCATGGAATCAAAGATTTATTGTTGTCGAAGATATTTTGCAAGTTTGTATCAGATCAAACCATAAACGAAGTCTCTATATGGCTGCAACATCCAAAATTGTAAATTTTGGACCCTTAAGGGGCCATAACTCTGGAACCCAGGACGGGATCTGGCCAGTTTTCGAAAGGAACCGAGACATTATATTAATACAAGTTATGTGCAAGTTTGATTAACGTTAATTGCAAAATGTTGTCTCTATTGTGTTCACAAGCAAAACTAGATGCCCACGGGCAACATGTCGAGCCCACCAGCTGTCAAAAGGACTAAGAGTTGCACATGACACCCTGTCTCATTGAGACAAACATTTATGCCAAATAAAAAATGACTGAAAAAAGTTACAATATAAGTTATTTATAGTAACAACAAAGGGAAGTAAATCTTTAAAACAAATCTAAGTCCACACAAAAATCCTTACTAGTAGAGATAGGTCAAAATACACCACAAAATTGGATGTAACATGCATATTGTACTACAGAAAAGTGGTCTTGATTTTTCCCTACGACCAGTAATAGAAAAGTTACAATATAAGCTATTTAAAGTAACAACAAAGGGAAGTAATTCTAGGTTCATGCACATGACACTCCGACTCATGATGGTGAAAAATTGTGCCAAGTTATATCAAAATCCCTCCATGCATGAACAAGAGCTGTCAGTGGACAGCGCGCTCGACTATTCTCAGTGCTTGATAGTATAATATAAGCAATGAGTAAAACTTTAACATTACAATAAGCATATTCTAAGTCGAAAAGGGGCCATAATTCAGTCAAAATGCTTGATAGAGTTGCCTCCTCCTTTTTACAAACTGGGGTCATGATGGTAAACAAGTATGCAAAATATGAAAGCAATATCTCAATGGAATTTGAAAATATTTGGGGTGGTACGCAAACTTTAAACATTTATTCTAAATCAAAAAGGGGCCATAATTCAGTCAAAATGCTTGATAGAGTTGCCTCCTCCTTTTTACAGACTGGGGTCATGATGGTAAACAAGTATGCAAAATAAGAAAGCAATATCTCAATGGACTTTGAAAATATTTGGGGTGGTACGCAAACTTTAAACATTTGTGTGACGCTCACGCTCACGCCGGCGCCGGGGCGAGTAAGATAGCTCCCCTATTCTTCAAATAGTCGAGCTAAAAAGAAATGCTCCGGACAAAGTCATTCTTGTATCTAACTTTTGACCTCTAAGTGTGACTGTGACCTTGACCTTAGACCTAGGGTCCTGGTTCTTGCGCATGACACTCCGTCACATGGTTGTGAACATTTGTGCCAAGTTACATCAATATCCCTCCATGCATGAAGAAGAAATGCTACAGACAAAGTCATTATTGAATTTAACCTTTGACCTCCATGTGTGACCTTGACCTTTGAGATAGGAACATTAGGTTTGCGCAGGACACTCTGTCTCACTGAGGTTAACATTCATGCCAAATATAAACGAGATTGCTCCATGCATGTCAAAGTTATGGTCCGGACAAACAAATCCGGACGGATGCATGCACGCAAAGACGCACGCACACACATACACCAAACAAGCATTTGGACAACTATGTGTTCTCTTCCGCAAGCAGGCTCGACAAAAAAGCAAATTTTGGCCCTTTAAGGGGCCATAACACTGGAACCCATGATGGGATCTGACCAGTTTTCAAAAAGAACCATAACATTATGCTAACACAAGTTGTGTGCAAGTCTGATTAAAGTTGATTGCAAAATGTGGTCTCTATGATCGTGTTCACAAGCCATAAATAGTAAATTTTGGCCCTTTAAGGGGTCATAACTCTGGAACCCATGATGGGATCTGAACAGTTTTTGAAAGGAAATGAGATATTATGCCAATTCAAGTTGTGTGCAAGTTTGATTAAAGCTGATAGCAAACTGTGGTCTCTATCGTGTTCACAAGAAATTGTGGACAGACAACGGACTGACTACGGACGAAGGCCGATCACAAAAGCTCACCTTGTCACTACGTGACAGGTGAGCTAATAAAAAATAGATTGTTTAATGTATGTCAAAGTTATGGCCAAAGATTTTATATGACCTCTTGACCCCTAAGTGTGACCTTGACCTTCGAGATAGGGGCCTTAGGTTTGCGCATCACACTCTGTCTCATTGTGGCAAACTTTTAAGCCAAAATAAAAGTAAGATTTCTAATGCTACCAAACTTACAGCATGTACAAGCACTAAAATTACCTTTGATCCCTTAGTATGACCTTGATCTTTGAGGTATGGAACTGGGCTTTGCGCATGACACTCATCTTATAGAGGTGAACATTTATGCCAGATTAGAGAAAAAGACTGCTCCATACTTATCAGTTATGGCCCAGACAAGCTCTAAACTGACTTTTGACTCTTAAGTGTGACCTAGACTTTTGAGATAGGAACTAGGGTTTGCATATTACATTCCATCTCATTGAGGTAAACATTCATGCCAAATATCAACAAGATTCCTCCATGCATTTCAAAGTTATGACCCAAACAAGATCTGACCTTTGACTTCCAAGTATAACCTTGACCTTTGAGAAAGGCACCTGGGGTTTGTGCATGACAATCCCTTTCATTGAGGTAAACATTCATGTCAAATATAAACGAGATTCCTCCATGCATATCGAAGTTATGACCTGAAGAATATATGAAATGACCTTGAACCTGTGTAAACAGATGTGACCTTGACCTTTGAAAGGAACCGCCATTTGGACAACTGTCTTCGCTTTTCGCAAGCAGGCTCAACAAAATCCTTTCCAGGTTTAGATTATACAGAGAGGTCACAAAATATAACCATTCGCAAATGGAAGCATCAACCAAAAGTGAGAAAGACAGATTTATAAACCTTTTATATACCATCAGTGCACATTTACTATTATTATCTTGGGGTATAATTATTAGTCTGTTATTCTGATTATTTGTGTACCCTATTTTACTGTATATTATATGTAGGAAAAGGTTAGTGAATCACAAAAAGATACATATAGAATAAGATACATGTATCAGTACTGTATAATGTCTGCAACATACACACCTGCCCACAATGGCAAATTATATATTTCCCATTAATGTACACAGTCAAGTCTTTTTTTTCCAATTAATGTACAAATATGTATGCACAGTCAAGTCATTTCTCTCCCATAAATGTACACATCCCTCTACACAGTGATTTAGACACTTCTTTCAAATTAATATGAAATTCTTAGTAAACAAGAGCTTGTAGAACACGAAATGCCCCCCTTGATGCATTCAGTAATTGCAAGGAACAGAAATTATTTGCTCACTGTAAACAAAAGTTCTACTGTTCTGATTCAATGTGACCTTGACCTTTGACCTATTGACCTCAAAATCGACAGGAGTCATCTACTGGTCATGATCAACCTCCCTATTATGTTTCGTGATCCTAAGCCCAAGCGTTCTCAAGTTATCGTCTGGAAAGGGTTTAACTGTTCCGGGTCACTGTAACTTTGACCTTTGGCCTACTGATCTCAAAATGTATAGGGGTCATCTGCTGGTCATGATTAACCTCTCTATCAACTTTCATGATCCTTGGCCCAAGCATTCCTGAGTTATCTTCCGGAAACCGTTTAACTGATCCTGGCCAATGTGACCTTGAACTTTGACCTGATGACCTCAAAATCAATAGGAGTCACCTGCCGGTCATGACCATCCTCCCTATCAATTTTTCTGATCCTAGGCCCAAGCGTTCTTGAGATATCTTCCGGAAACTGTTTTAATGTTCCTGGTCACTGTGACCTTGACCTTTGAGCTTCTGATCTCAAAATCAATAGTGGTCATCTGCTGGTGATGACCAACCTTTCTATCAACTTTCACAATCCTAAGCCAAAGCATTCTTGAGTTATCATCCGGAAACCGTTTAAGTGTTCCGGGTCACTGTGACCTTGACCTTTGACCCACTGATCTCAAAATCAATAGGGGTCATCTGCTGGTCATGACAAACCTCCCCATAAACTTTCATGATCCTAGGCCCAAGCATTCTTGCGTTATCATCCGGAAACCGTTTAACTGTTCTGGGTCACTGTGACCTTGACCTTTGACATAATGATCTCAAAATCAATAGGGGTCATCTGCTGGTGATGACCAACCTAGCTATCAACTTTCATGATCCTAGGCCCAAGCGTTCTTGAGTTATCATCCGGAAATGGATTGGTCTACATACAGACCGACCGTATACCCCTCCTTGTTCGAAGGGAGGCCTAATAACCGTGTCCAAAGCAACAAACACATTTTATCTTTCCAGTAATGTTCACTCTGTGGGGATGCACAATAACAGCAACTTTAGTTTCATAAAAATACTTCTTCCTATTTCTGTAGAATCGGATATAATGGTTAAAATACAGCAAGAACATATTTTATGCTAATATCCCTATTTCTCCTATCAAGAGACAACAAAACACTTTCATATTTAATCTTTACCCTGCTAAATTTCTAAAATGGACTGGTCCATCATTTAATTTGGCAGCACCACTTTTTATTCAAAGAGGTGTTCAATGAAAATTTACTGACAATAGAATACAGTGCAAGTGCAGACCATGCAGCCTGCACGTCTGCTATGGTCGCAAAGGCAAAATCCCTTGACACCAGTAGGCTAAAGGTTAAATCTAACACACACTCTTAATGTACTTCTAGCTCAGTTACAAACAGCTACATCTAAAAGTACAGTGGTAACAGATATGTTAGGGGTTTTTCATAAATTTCTTTTTGAATATTTTATATTGCTGAATTATCATCACCACTGATTTTTTTCTATTGTATGTATCAGCCAGTTTGAGCACAAAAACATTGAAATTGTAATTTTGAATACATTTGTCAACAGATTCTTATAAAACTTTAAAATTCTTTGGTTCAAAATGTCCGAAGTTTGAACACAAACTATTTTCAAAAAATTTGAAACTCAGTTTATACTCTACTTCATCTAGAGACCATCAGACTGATGTATAATATAATTTTTTTTTCTCTGGTGAAGAAGGAAGAAATTTTTGAACAACCCTGCTCAAGAATTGGTAAATCAAAAAGTATACTTACAAAGCATTGTGGTTACATCATATGCTGTGATAAACCATAAATGTGACTGTGTATTGTGATTAAATAAGATCACAAGCTTTTTCTTTGAAAACAACTTACCAACATAATCCTAATCAATGACCTATTGGTAAATATTATTTTTACTATTAAGTCACAATAACCCAATTAGGGGTATGTGACAACTTTCCGCTATTAAGGTGGAGGAAGACACCAAGTGCCTTTATGGGCATTGTTTCTTACTTGGGTAGATACCTGGACAACCAATGCTTCGCAAGCTAGATAGATTGCATATTCTCACATGATTACCAAAGCAAGGCTTGGTTTGATTTGGGTCTTACAGTACACCAACACAGTTCAAGTTATTTGGTGGTGCAGAGGACTTAAACTTTAGGTTTCATATCTCATTTACATCAAAACAAAAACATAAGGCACGGAATCAAAACTTAAAAAGATACAGCAAAACTTAGTGTTCAGACCCTATTAGTCACCTCCTAAAATCATGCAAAGGCTGTGATTCCAATTCTTTTCATATGAAAGTTGTTGTCCTGGAACCACATGGAACAAAGCAACGCTTGAAATCATTGAGGTGAGGGGCAAGTAATTTAAAAACCTGTGAAGCCATTTGGTTGGAGAAGTGGCTTAGCCTCAATTTATTGTAGCAGTGAGCACAATGCCCAACTTTATAGTGCCGCCTCACTAAAATATCAAACCGCAGAAATGTGACATGATACCATACCCAGTCATATTTTAATACACTGGGCTGAACAGTCCCAGCATAATCCTCTTAATGCTGAATGCCAACTACTAGTACAGCTACTAATATTATTTTTATGTCTTTGGAATGACTTGGCCAAGGAGAGAACACACTACCTACCGCTCTCTGAGTGGACACTCTACCACTTGGCTACCGAGGTGCTATTCAATTCTTTGAGATATGCTACAGAGGCGATATTCAATTCAGTGAGATAACCAAGTATGTGTGTGCACGAGTACAGGCATGCTGAATTAGTTTAAGCTGCATGACCCTTAGATATGCCATGCCAGGAGGTCGATGTTATGTAATGTGGGGAAATGTTTTATAAGTTTATGGGGGAAGTACTGTTAACAAGGGAATAGATTGCCGATTTCTCTTTTTCATAAAGACTATGTATGTATAACAAGAGATCACAGAGTGATCTTGGCGCCCACCAATGTGCCAATTTTGAGTGTTCCAAATTTCAAGACCTATTGACTAGCTCAGGGTCAAATTTCATTTCCGTACACAACACTGTGCATGTGGTCCAAATTCGAAAGCTGTAGCTTGAGAAATGTGAAAGTAGGTCACTAGATCAATTTCAAGGACAAAGTTCTTTGTACACAAAACTATGCATGTGCATCAAGTTTGAAGGCTGTAGTTTGAGAAATCTGAAAGTAGGTCACTAGGTCAATCTTAAGGTCAAAGTTTATTTCAGTACACAAAACTATGCAAGTGGTCCAAATTTGAAGGCTGTAGCTCGAGAAATGTGAAAGTAGGTCACTAGGTCAAAATCAAGGTCAAATTGTATTTCGGAACACAGAACTATGCATGTGGTCCGAATTTGAAGCCTGTACCTTCAAAAATGTGAAAGTAGGTCTCTAGGTCAGTGTAAAGGTCAAAGTTTGTTTCGGTACACAAAAATATGCATGTGGTCCAAATTTGAAGGCTGTAGCTTGAGAAATGTGAAAGTAGGTCACTAGGTCAAAATCAAGGTCAAATTTCATTTCGGAACACGAAACTAAGCTGTGGTCCAAATTTGAAGCCTGTACCTTCAAAAATGTGAAAGTAGGTCACTAGGTTAACGTCAAGGTCAAAGTTTTTTTTCAGTGTACAAAACTATGCATGTGGTCCAAATTTGAAGGCTGTAGCTACAGAAATGTGAAAGTAGGTCACTAGGTCAAAATCAAGGTCAACTCATGTCAAGGTTCATCTTGCCACTCAAAACCATACATGTGGTCCAAATTTGAATGTTGTAGGTTATTGACAAGAAGATTTTAAAAGCTTTTCCCTATATAAGTCTATATGAACCATGTGACCCCCGGGGCGGGGCCATATTTGATCCTAGGGGGATAATTTGAACAATCTTAGTAGAAGACCACTAGATGATGTCACATACAAAATATCAAAGCCCTAGGCCCTGTGGTTTTGAACAAAAAGTTTTTCAAAGTTTTTCCCTATATAAGTCTATATAAACCATGTGACCCCTGGGGCGGGGCCATATTAGACCCCAGGGAAATAATTTGAATCATCTTGGTAGAGGACCACTAGATGATGCTTCATACCAAATATTAAAGCCCTAGGCTCTGTGGTTTTGGACAAGAAGATTTTCAAAGTTTTTCCCTATATAAATCTATGTAAATTATAGAAATAAACAAAGGGCCATAACTCACTACAAAATTGTTGAACCAGTCTGATTTTTAGGGGGACACAACTAGGGTACCAATACATCATTCTGACAAAGTTTGGTCAAAATCCCCCTGGTAGTTTCTGAGGAGATGCGATAACGAGAAATTGTTAACGGACGGAAGGACGGACGGAAGGACGACGGACCACGGACGCAGAGTGATTTGAATAGCCCACCATCTGATGATGGTGGGCTAAAAACACATTCACAGCAAATACTAGTGAAGTGAGTGGTCATTCACATAAAATCTATAGAAGAATTAAGGTGCAATATACGAAAATTATTTTGTGGCAAGCAAAATTTCGCCTATTATCATCCCAAAACTGCGTAACTTGTAACAAAAAGCATATAATCTAAATGCATGAGTGCATATTTTTCCCTAGAAAATCATTACTAAATGATTTGTGTTATGATTCAACACAGTATTTCTTTTTACTACAGAAGATAGAAAACAAAACTACATGCTAATCAGATTAGATCGAGCTTTGAAACAGATGAAATTGTTACACAAAAATATATTTATGATGCATAAAAAAATACACCTTATCAACAGTAGCATTAATCAGTCATGTTGGATTTATTATATGGGAGTGTCATTGTAATTTTAACAAAACAAGCAGCTATGTAGCTGAACTTTACAGTGATGCTTATTCTTTTTAAAGATATTTACAAATGATCCGATGATAAGAGATAGATTGCAAAGTTCAAATTGACTTATGACGCAATTTGGTTCAAATGTCATCATTCTTTGTATTACACCACAATCTTAAATATTCTAAATATCTTACGACTGCCTGCTTTATCAATTAATACACTTGCTGCCATTTACTCTAGGCAGAATTAATGCTTACACAAATACCAGGTCCAGAAATTCTTTGTTATCTGGATAAAGAATGGAATTAAAGAATGACTTCTGGTAGTTGTAACTTCTACTCTGTCTAAACAGCTGATTGCATGTATTGCCATGCTGTCATTTGACTGAGGAATCTATGTATAGATCTAGACTTTCAATTTATCAAACATGCAGAATCACCTTAATCTACTAACTGCTGCAGCTGAACAAGAATACTGTTGTGCTTACCTTATAACCTGGTAAATTATGAGTGCCAGTTTTTAATGGTAGAATCTCCCTGGGCTTTGTTCCAAAAGAAGCTTTGTTCATATAATCAACTTCAACATTTCCACCAGCTGCTCTCTCATGATCTAACTTTGCATGACCAGTCTGAAACAGAACAAGAGGACCATGATGGTCCTGAATCGCTCACCTATCTCCACATGACCCAGTGTTCAACTGAGTATGACATCGTTATATCTATTATTTGACATAGTGACCTAGTTTTTGAGCACATGTAACCTAGATATCATCAAGATAAAAAATTCTGACCAATTTTCATGAAGATCCGTTGAAAAACATGGCCTCTAGAGAGGTCACAAGGCTTTTCTATTATTTGACCTAATGACCTAGATTTTGAAGGCACGTGACCCACTTTTAAACTTGACCTAGATATCATCAAGGTGAACATTCTCACCAATTTTCATGAAGATCTCGTGAAAAATATGGCCTCTAGAGAGGTCACAAGGTTTTTCTATTTTTCGACCTACTGACCTAGTTTTTGACTGCACATGACCCAGTTACGAACCTGGCCTAGATATCATCAAGCTGAACATTCTCACCAATTTTCATGAAGATCCATTGAGAAATATGGCCTCTAGAGAGGTCACAAGGTTTTTCCTATCTTTAGACCTACTGACCTAGTTTTTGACCCCACGTGACCCAGTTTTGAATCTGACTTAGATATCATCAAGATGAACATTCTGACCAATATTCATGAAGATCTCATGAAAAATATGGCCTCTAGAGAGGTCACAAGGTTTTTCTATTTTTAGATCTACTGACCTAGTTTTTAACCCCACGTGACCCAGTTTCGAACCTGACCTAGATATCTTCAAGGTAAACATTCTGACCAATTTTCATGAAGATCCATTGAAAAATATCGCCTCTAGAGAGGTCACAAGGTTTTCCTATTTTTAGACCTACTGACCTAGTTTTTGACCGCACATGACCCAGTTTCGAACTCGACCTAGATATCATCAAGGTGAATATTCTGACCAATTTTCATGAAGATCCATTGAGAAATATGGCCACTAGAGAGGTCACAAGGTTTTTCTATTTTTAGATCTACTGACCTAGTTTTTGACCCCACATGACCCAGTTTCGAACTTGACCTAGATATCATCAAGGTGAACATTCTGACCAATATTCATGAAGATCTCATGAAAAATATGGCCTCTAGAGAGGTCACAAGGTTTTTCTATTTTTAGATCTACTGACCTAGTTTTTTAACCCACGTGACCCAGTTTCGAACTTGACCTAGATATCATCAAGATGAACATTCTGACCAATTTTCATGAAGATGCATTGAGAAATATGGCCTCTAGAGAGGTCACAAGGTTTTCTATTTTTAGACCTAATGACCTAGTTTTTGACCCTACGTGACCCAGTTTCGAACTTGACCTAGATATCATCAAGATAAGCATTCTGACTAATATTCATAAAGATCTCATGAAAAATATGGCCTCTAGAGAGGTCACAAGGTTTTTCTATTTTTAGACCTACTGACCTAGTTTTTGACCCCACGTGACCCAGTTTCGAACTTGACCTAGATATCATCAAGGTGAACATTCTGAACAATTTTCATGAAGATCTTGTGAAATATATGGCCTCTAGAGAGGTCACAAGGTTTTTCTATTTTTAGACCTACTGACCTAGTTTTTGACGGCATGTGACCCAATTTCGAACTTGACCTAGATATCATCAAGATGAACATTCTGACCAATTTTCATAAAGATCCCATGAAAAATGTGACCTCTAGAGTGGTCACAAGCAAAAGTTTACGGACGCACGGATGCACGGACGCACTGACGCACGGACGGACGACGGACGACGGACACCGCGCGATCACAAAAGCTCACCTTGTCACTTTGTGACAGGTGAGCTAAAAATCAAAATACTTATGATTTGTAAACAACACACACACACCTTTCTTTCTCATTAGCAGGAAGTCCTATCAAAGTATATTTTTATGTTATGAAAAATCATGGTTTAGTCTAATTATACAATGTAGGAAACAAACTTAATTTGAAAATGTGCTAGACATTAAACATTTCTTTTGTTATACCTGTTGATACAGACACTGTTAATTCAGGGCTTTTCACCCTTATATAACAAGAGGTTGATATTAGGCCACTTCCCATTCCAAAAATATAGTTTTTTTTCCCAACTGTGGTAGAGACTTTTTAAAATACAAGGTCAGATTTCCAAAAATCATACCAACAGATGGTTTAGATTTTGTTCACATTTTAGTATTTCTGGAGGAAGCATATGCCTGGTACTGATTTTTTATCACACTATAGCCTAACAGCACAAAATACCACTAGTCTAATCAAATATTTTCAGTGCCCTGGATTTTAATCTGTGTCTCAGGGGAGATAATCCTTCTTTCTGTGTTTACTTCTGGTTGATTAACTTTTCCAAAATGTCACACAATCATAATGGGAAAAACTACAATTATTTGGTCACTGCACATAAAAGTTCTATTGCTCTGGGTCAATGTAACCTTATCCTTTGATCAATTTATCTGGAAACTGTTTAACTTTTCCAGCTCACTGTGACATTGACCTTTGACCTACTGACCATAAAATCAATAGGGGTCATCTGCTGGTCATGATTAATCTCCCTCTCAACTTTCATGATCCTAGGCCTAAGCGTTCTTGACTTATCATACAAAAACTGTTTAACTGTTCCTAATCACTATGGCATTGACCTACTGAACTCAAAATCAATTGGAGTCATCTGCTTGTTATGACCAACCTCCCTATCAACTTTTATCAACTTTCATGATCCAAGGTTGAAGCATTCTTGAATATCATCCAAAAACTTATCATCCAAAAACTGTTTAAGTATTCCAGGTCACTGTGACCTTGACCTTTGACCTACTGATCTCAAAATCTATTGAGGTCATCTGCTGCTCATGATCTACCTCCCTATCAATTTTCATGATCCATGGCACAAGCATTCTTGAGTTATCCTCCGGAAACTGTTTAACTGTTCCCTGTCACTGTGACCTTGACCTTTGAATCAATAGAGGTCATCTGCTGGTCATGACCAACTTCCCTATCAAATTTCATAAATTCAAGGCCAAAGGGTTCTAGAGTTATCATCTGGAATTAATTTAACAGTTTTGTGTCACTGTCAAATGAGATAATCTGCTGGTTATGACCAAACTCTCTATCAACTTTCATGATCCTAGGCCAAAGTGTTGTAGAGTTATCATCCGGAAATGGATTACTGTGAAATCATTTAATTTCGTCGGCACGAAATTTCGTGGTTTTGACCAAAACGGTAGTTTCGTGGGGACGTAAATTCGTGGATTTTCAATTTTTGTTAAAAATTTTTCTTTTTATAAAAAATCATAATTTCCGCAGGAAAAGATCTACTAGTACTTCTGTCCTTACATCTGAAGCCTATACGTGTCAAACAGCGCTACCATGGTTACCGAATTTGCAATCTTCGCCGCGGGAGATTAGCGAGTGATCATGTGCCAATTAACAATCGCGTTATCTATAATTATACGACCTCTAATTTGCAAAACTTTTTAAAATTGTGAAATATTCAATAAGAAAAGTCGGCGTCAATCAAAAAGTGTCAAAACCGTAGCACCTTGCACAATTAGCATTCATAATCGAAACAAATATAAAGTTGATCATTGATCATTTGATCAACTAGCTCTAGTTATTGTACTGCAAATTAAAACAAACTATAACAGATTTAAATAATTTTGTTTTTATTCCGTAGTACTAGTATAACCATAGTAATCCTTACATAAACTATTATAAACTGGTCCGACTATTTTTGCAAAATGAATGGCGCGCCTGCATCTAAAATTACAAGCTGTTGAACTTGTGCATGTGTTATTTCCTGCCGAGAAACGCGTAATGTGAATTAAGTATTAATGCATCGGACGCAAATCTAGCAATTAATTTATGATATTTAATAGTTCCAAAGACGTAGTATTTTACCACATGACAGTCAAAATAAAGGCTAGTGTATAAACATTGCATAGCGCGGCCGAAAAAATCAAATAACAGCCGTATTATAGTGCGGTTGGCACGTGACGCTACGTCAAACTTCTATTTTTAGTTTCTACTTTTACTTTGACAAGCATGTCATAAACAAACCACGGGTACATTTCTAAATGAAATAGTCGGTTTTGTTTCCATGCATACTTATGTTTATCGTTGATGGAGCCTCCATAAACTACACGTAAGCTGCAGGTTAGTACTGCCGCATGCATTCAACTATGAATCAGATTGAACGGCTATGGTGTCCATTTTGGCGACTTTGTGTACAATTAAAAATATCGTGGGCACAATTTGTTCGTTGGAACTTAAATTCGTGGTTGAGCTCAACCACGAAAATTAATCCCCCACGAATAATAATGATTTCACAGTAGTCAACATACCGACTAACAGACATCTGCAAAACAACATACCCTTCTTTGAAGGAGGGCATAAATACGAGGGTTAATCAAGAAGTAATGTCACTGTGGTCATAAAAACAATGTGTATGTGTCACTGGTGTCATAAAGACAATGTGTATGTGTCACTGGTATCACTGGTGTCATAACAAGAGCTGTCCGTAAGACAGCCAAGTTCAACTATTCGAAATATTGTCCCAGAAACAGGAAAATATTACCCAAAAAGGTTAAATATCAAAAGAGTTTTAAGTTCAAAAGGGGACATAATTTGACCAAAATGCATATCAGAGTTATGGAACTTGCTGCTATCAACTAGTTTTATAACCCCGAAGGCACATGTGAAGTTTCAATTCAATATCTGCATTAGTTTTGGAGACAGTAACTTTCATGTAAAACTTTAACCAGTTCAAAAGGGGGCATAATTTGCCCAAAATACATATCAGAGTTATGGGACTTGACCCAGTAAGGTTGGTAATTGATCTAGAAAAAGAAAAAATAAGTTTCAAAACTATATGCCTTTTAGTATTAGCTGTATGTACTTGCATGCTAAACTTTAACCAGAATTTTCTAAGTCCAAAAGGGGGCATAATTTGGCCAAAATGAAGGTCAAAGTTATGGGACTTACTGCTATCAACTAGTTTTATAACCCCGAAGACACATGTGAAGTTTCAATTCTGTATCTGCATTAGTTTTGGAGACAGTAACTTGCATGTAAAACTTTAACCAGAATTTTCTAAGTCCAAAAGGGGGCATAGTTTGCTCAAAATACATGTATACAGCTTGATGTTAGTCCTATAACAATACAACTATGAATTAATTTGCCATGTGTATTACAGGGTACTTCTAATCCACCCTCAACAGATCTAAATCATTGTTTCTAGGCTTAGCTGTAACTGACCAAAGGCAACTAACCGATACAATAGCAGAACATTCGAACATTGCAGAACAACACATATTTTCTATGAGTAAAGGTTAGTAAAATGCACAGATCTCATCAGACAACAAATGTGCATAATAGTAGCCAACTGACTGTTGTAACCTATGGAATATTATCACTGCAAATGCAAATGCACTGTCAATTTAAAGTCATTAAATCTATTACCAACAAACACAACCTACAGATCAAATTACCTTATCTGTCTTTCCATTCTTTGTGCCATCTTTCTTATACTTTGCTTTCACACTACCATTTTTCTTGACATCAGTACCAGAAAGCCCTGCCAAGTGAACGACTGATTTTAATAACAAGTCATATATCTCGTATTACTTGCATGAAATAGAAAGATAAAAATACACCAATTTCTTGAAACGAATCAACTGGACAAGAATGCCTCTAACCTTTTGGTTATTATTATCAATTATTTATTTTGTTTAATGTCGTCCAAACAAAATCATAGCTCATATGGCAACTTTCCAGCATTTTATGGTGGAGGAAGACCACAGGTGCCCCTTGGGAAGACCCAGGAGTAGGCACCTGGATAGAACCAACTACTTTATGCAAAGCAGCTGGATGGCTTTGTCATATAAACCTACAGCAATTGTCTGTAACCATACGACCTAGGATTTTGATATTTGATACCTTAATCACTTGGCCACGAAGGCCCCTTCCGAGCTATTGAAAAGCCATAACTTCAAAAACTATTAAAATACAACAGCTATTCATCAATTGATTAAAGTACTGATTTGATTTGTCTGGTAAACAAAAGCTGTTGCAAGTCAGAAATGCTAAAATATTCAACTGCCTTGTCAATTGAATGAATATAGAAGTTGAAAAAGTAGCGTAATTTGGAAACAAGAGAGTCATGATGATCCTGGATCGCTCACCTAAGTAATATGAGCTACATGTTTCAAATGTCAAACTGATGATAAAATATTAAGGAAGTCAGTAGGTCACATTCATGGTCAATGAAATTCAGTTTTACGATTTGTGTGCAAAACTAAATTTCAAGGCTGTATCTTAAAACACAAGAAAGTAGGTCAGTAGGTCAAGGACACAGTCAAGTGACATCATATTACTTGGGGTCATCGGGTAATTATAATTAAACAGTCTTGAAAATAGGATCAGATGATTATCTAAGTATTTTTCCTATATAACTCACATAATAACTAAGTGACCCCAGGGCGGGGCCTCTTTTAACCCCACGGGCATAATTTGAACAGTTTTGGTAGAGGACTACTAGACAATGCATCATACCAAATATCAAAATCCTAGGTCGTATGGTTACAGACAAGAAGATTTTTAAAGCTTTTTCCTATACAATTCTTTATAAAACTTGGGACCCCCAGGGCAGGGCCTCTTTTCACCCAAGGGGTACAATTTGAACAATTTTGGTTGAGGACCGTAAGACAATGCTACAAACAAAGTATCAAAGGTCTAAGTGTTGTGGTTTCAGACAAGAAGATTTTTACTTTTTTTCCTATATAAGTCTATGTAAAACTTGGGACTGCCAGGGTGGGGCCATATGTCATCCTAGGGGGATAATTTGAACAATCTTGGAAGAGGACCACTAGATGCTGCTACATACCAAATATCAAAGCCCTAGGCCATGTGGTTCTGTACAAGAAGATTTTCAAAGTTTTCCCTATATAAGTCCCATGTGACCCTAGGGGGATAATTTGAACAATTTTGGTAGAGGACCACTAGATGATGCTACACACCAGATATCAAAGCCCTAGGCCCTATGGTTTTGGACGAGACGATTTTTTAAGTTTTTCCTTTCGGTTGCCATAGCAACCAAAGTTCTGCATGGAATTCTGCATGGAATTCAATTCTTTGAATAATTTTGAAAGGGGGCCACCCAAGGATCATTCCTGTGAAGTTTGGTGTAATTCTGCCCAGTGGTTTTCAAGAAGAAGATTTTTTTAGAAATTGCTGACGGACAACGCACTACGCACGACAGACATAAAGCAGTCACAATAGCTCACCTTGTCACTTCGTGACAGGTGAGCTAAAAATGCAAAATAGTTACGGGACCTGTGCAATGTAAGTCAGTCCAGAGTAATGACCGCATAAAGTTCAATATAAAAGTGAGAGGCTGAGTTTTTGATCCCTGGATGTGGTGCATGTTCTCTCTATTTGAGAGTAGATTGCATGACCTCCGTCTCCGAGTGGGTGAGTCTGTTCTTGTACAGAATCATTGAGGTTAACTGACTGCCGTTCCATAACTAAAATACTGTTGAAAAAACATCTTTAAACCCAAGCAAACACATAACTTAATCTGTGTCACTTTTTGTTAACACCACACTTGGAGGTTTTATTTATATCATCATTACTATGTTTCACACACTTACAGAATATTAGCAGTGTATTACAATCTTTACCTGATCCTAAACACTCAAGCTCTGTTTGATCTTGACCTATCTTGTTGAGCAAGACATCAATATACGTTGGCCCTCTGAACCTGTGTATAAATCAAAATAAATAGGAGGTAAATCTGGATCAAAGGTTATAAAACTCATTTTGGAGACCAGTCTGAGAAAGCAGCCTAGCCATTGGTCAATTTTAAATTTGAATTCAAAAATAACAAATAAGATGCTGTAGTTTTGAGACTGGTTTCCAAACTAAGTTCTATAACCTGGAGACAAATGGAGAGGCGCGACTTCAGTATATAGAAAATACATAACAAAATAGATAAATAAATTTATGCTTAAATATTTCTTTCTTGCAACAAGATTATACACAGACTTTACAAGTATTTTAAAGGTGAAAATAAATTACTATCATCTAAGGATGATATAATTGCCAACTAACTTTGTTGAAATTTTTATACACTTTCTTTTTTTTTTAAAGACAAAGACTCTTACCTTGGCATAGAAAATGTAAATAAGCAATTAGTGAGATCTTTTGCTGAAAGACTTGTTTGGTGTACAATGTCATTGTAAAGGTGGGTAAAGGCAGTGGGAGCTGAATGTAATAGTTTTCGACTGAAATAAAATTTATATAAAGTAAGGAATGAATACTGAGTAATTCAAGTAACTACTAAATGCTTATCTTTTGGTGAAACAGAGCTTGCTAATAAATATCAAAAGAATTAGACACAAGACAATAAGAACTGTTCTACAGCACTTGCAGAGATTTGGTTCTAAACTTGGAAAAGAACACAAACTTTTGATAGTTTATCCTTTGCTTGCACAGAGATATTTGAATAAACAGAAAATAATGCTATGGAGCAGAACAAAGAAATTGATACCATTAAGCCAAAACATTGTAGTCTACTATAATGATGTCATTTACAAAGCTTAAGCAATTAGTTTTTAAATTAGTCTATATGAATATGTTCTTAGCTTGATGGTGATGAAAGCTTCAAGCTTATTAAATCAGTCTCAAGTCTTCTTCCAGGAAGAACCTGGCCCCGTGTTCACAAAACATTTTGCGATCTCAGCTGAGTTTGTGTTTGAAATTTCAATACCAAATTTACGAAATCTTCAAGGTTAAATTCCACCTGAAACTGACCATAAATACTGAATAGCCACTTGAAAATAGTTATTAACTTGAAATTCAGTTTTAAACATACTATTTAGATAGAAATGACATATTAAGTTTCATAATCAAACTCAGCTAAGACTGAAAATGTTTTGTGAACACGGGGCCAGTACTGGTGTCATATGTTCAAAATGGGGCTCGAACTACAACATCCAGGATGAGGGGCCGACACATTTTGGGCAGATAGCATATATATAAGTTGTAATTCTATGGTAAGAAACAATATTTTTACAGCTAGGGTTTTACCATATATGCAAGGGAATGTTGACAGCACCATTAAACCATTTTAAACCATTTGGTGATAGGTTCCTAAACTTTTTGCCTTCGACGTCAGTAGTTTGTTGCATAGAAACATCTCTAACTTCAGTATCACTGGGCTGAAGCAGAAAGGTATAATGCAAATTGTAAGCTCTCAGTTATATACTTAGCAGAGTAGAACACTCTACAAGTAGACTACAAAACTCAAAACAAGAGCATCGCATTGCGGGTGCAGACGCTCATCTGTTTTTCTTGTCTCTGTATTATAGAAATATTGACCTACCTATGATTTTCTAAGTCCAAAAGGGGCCATAATTCTTGCAAGAAGGATTGCAGACTTACAATACTTGCTGTGCAGTGTCAGCTTGTAATGGTTACTAAATTCTCCAAGTTTTAAAGCAAAAACTTTGACTGTACAGGATAAAAGTTGACCTAAACGCAAAACTTAACCAAAAAATCTGATATTTTCCAAGTCCAAAAGGTGCCATAATACTTGCAAAAAGCAGGATGGAGGATTGTTTTGTGCTGTACAGTGTCAGCTTTTGATGATGAGCAAGTGTTGCAAGTTTGTTTCAAAGCAATAGCTTGAGCAGTTTAGGAGAAAAATTGACCTAAACATAAAACTTAACCAAACAAGGAGCTGCATTCAATAAACGCTTGATTCCCCCGGTGGCATCCTTGTCGATACAAAGCAACCTAAGTCCAAAACGAGGTCAAGGTCAGACTGAGGTCAGGTGATGTTTGAAGACGAGGAATGGTCACAGGTTACATCTGTATTAGTATCAATTCATTCTTGTAAGCGGTATTGCAGCTAGACGAAACGGTCCCATTTGGTTAACCAAGAGATGGCCCATATAAAGCAACCTAAGTCCAAAATGAGGTCAAGGTCAAGGTAAAACTGAGGTCAGGTGATGTTTGAAGATGAGGAATGGTCACAGGTTACATCTGTATTAGTATCAATTCATTCTTGTAAGTGGTATTGATGCTAGACAAAACGGTCCTATTTGGTTAACCAAGAGATGGCCCATATAAAGCAACCCAAGTCCAAAATGAGGTCAAGGTCAAACTGAGGTCAGGTGATGTCTAAAGATGAGGAATGGTCACAGGTTACAGGTTACATCTGCATTAGTATCAAGTCATTCTAGTAAGGGGTATTGATGCTAGACGAAACGGTCCCATTTGGTTAACCTCATACGGACGGACGGACAAACGAACGAACGCACGTTCCTACATATGGATAGTTATGTGGCTACTCCTTTGTTCTCTCTATTGTTCTTTTAGCCACGTAAGAGAAAAGTAGCCACATAATAGCCTTACGGAATGAATGACATCAAAGAAAAAGTACAGTTACCTATTGTTCCTATAGCCACATAACTATGCAAATGTGAGCTCGGACGGACGAACGAACGGACAGGACAATCACTATATGCCTCCCGCATCAGTAGATGTCGGGGGCATAAAAATCTGATATTTTCTAAGTCCAAAATGGGCCATAATTCTAAAATAAGCAGAAAGGAGTTATGTTTCTTGTTGTACAGAGTCAAGTAATGATGGTAAACAAGTGTTGCAAGTTTCAAAGCAATCAGGGCTCTTGCGAGTGGGCAACTTGAGCGAAATAGGCGCTTTGGAACTTAAAACCTGGCTCAAAAATAACCTCAAAGCAAAATGCAAGTCACCTCGATATTCGCACTCACTAATTAATGCTACTCTGACTGTTGAGAATTTGCACGGTGTCAAAATGAGTGTTGAATACACGAACACATGCCGATAGCGTAATTTAAGCTCCGCCTACTTCAGGTACTTTCGAGATTCCCCCCCACCCCCCGCCGAGAAGTGTAAAAGCGAATCAAATTAATATCCCATACACTACAGTTGATTGTGTTCAGCCAATTAGCGCTGCGGTTACGTCTTTGCCACTTTATGCTTAATTTGTCAGCATGTCCAAGTGCAAAAAACAATGTTTCCTAAAGAAACTGCTGATTAACCATGCGATTAATTGAAATATTGTACACATTTTTTTGTTATCTATGATAAAGAATGACATGTAATGTATTAAATATGTTAAATTGAATTCCATCGATGAATTCATTCGAATATGTATTGCTAGTTTAAATTTAATTTGGGTGAGATACTGTTCGCCGATGTAGTGACTCGGTGTTAATAATAAACACTTTCATCCTGCATTCATACAAAATAGTTATAACCAAAAATCAACAGGTTAGATTTACAGCATCGGCTTGAATTTTTGAAAATGACTTTTCAGAATTTGTAATGAAACAATAACCACTGTATGGGAAATTACGTAACTAAGAAAATGAATTGTCACATCAATGCTTTTTATCTAGAAAGAAGAAAATTATAGCCACCTTTCCCACTTCACCCTAAAGTTTCCCCACTTCTCCCTAAATCAGCTTGAGGGAGAAGTGATTTCTCCCAAAAAATTGGACCTAGCTAGATCCCTGAAAGCGATAGCTTATATCTTTGATAGTTTAGGAGAAAAGCTGACCTAAACATAAAACTTAACCAGGCAACGCCGATGCCGACACCAATGCCAATCAAGTGATGACAATATCTCATCATTTTTTTTCTCAAAAAATCAGATAAGCTAACAATAGCTGAAAGCTGAAATAGCCACATGCCAGCAACTCCTTAAAAGTTTCATAGAAATTGAACTGGATTATACTCACTTGATGAAAGTAACAAACAGCTTACTTAAAAACAGGCAACCTGGTCATTTAATGCTTTAAGTCTGGACCAGTCATGATAAATCAAAGGCCTGTATGGGATGTTATGACCCAAGTATTTATGTCTGTCATCAAAGTGGCAAATTGGAAGTGACCACTATGAAACAGTTGGGCCACTATATCAAAGTTTGATACATGGCATCAACATCTGATTAAAATTCCATTATGCATACTTCCTACAAGAAGTTCTTTTTTTTAATTTGTGCATGGTTTTATAAACTACTGCACATGAAAATTCCCTTAAAATCTGAAATAAAGTTTTAATCAAGTCATTAAATAAATTGTCTACTGACCACCTTTACCCCTTGTTTTTGAAGGGGGCATAATGACAGAGGACTGCCTAGTTGATTTCGCTTGTTATGTCCCAGTTTCCTTTCCTCAACCACATTATGACTGGGATTATCATTATGATCTTCCCTTCCCATTTATAATAAGACAACTATCCTTACCTTAAAATGTTTACTGCATACTGTAACAATGGAATGCTGCTTAATAACCACTTCCTGACAAACCACTGAGCTTTCTACTAGGGCTTCACTGGAAAAAATTTCAATAAATCATGCCACAAAGTGACCAAATTGACTATCAGCATATTGATTCAAGAATGCGTTATAACTTATGCTATACAAGTTTTAACTATCCACTGCAAAAAGTTGCATTTTTCTTGCATTGACCATGGTAATAATTAGGGATGACAACGAATATTTGAATACTCGTTCATTACACAAATATTTGAATACTGTTTTACTATTCGAAGTAAAAAATAAGATCATGAAAAATGAATAAAAGCCAAATGAAAGAACAAACAAGAGCTGTCACTAATGGTGACAAATGCCCACCGCAGCACCTTGACCTGGTGACCCTAAAGTCAGTAGGGGTGGTGTACTCAATAAGTACTATCAGCATGTGAAGTTTGAAGGTCCTGGGTGAAGGGTTCGCATGTAAAGTACCTTCATGCAAAAAGTTAACGTTGGCCCCTGTGACCTTGACCTTTGACCTGGTGACCCCAAAGTCAGTAGGGTTGGTGTATTCATAAAGTACTATCAGCATGTGAAGTTTGAAGGTCCTGGGTGCAATGGTTCGCGAGTAAAGTGCCTTCATGCAAAAAGTTAACGTTGGCCCGTGACCTTGACCTTTGACCTGGTGACCCCAAAGTCAGTAGGGGTGGTGTACTCAATAAGTACTATCAGCATGTGAAGTTTGAAGGTCCTGGGTGCAGTGGAGCGAGTAAAGTGCCTTCATTCAAAAAGTTAACATTGGCCCCTGTGACCTTGACCTTTGACCTGGTGACCCCATAGTCAGTATGGGTGGTGTACAAGTACTATCAGCATGTGAAGTTTGAACGTCCTGGGTGCAGTGGTTCGCAAGTAAAAGGCCTTCATGCAAAAAGTTAACATTGGCCCCTGTGACCTTGACCTTTGACCTGGTGACCCCAAAGTCGGTAGGGGTGGTATACTCAATAAGTACTATCAGCATGTGCAAAGTTTGAAGGTCCTGGGTGCAGTGGTTCGCGAGTAAAGTGCCTTCATGCAAGAAGTTAACGTTGTGAAGAACGAACGAACGAACGAATTAAGGAACGGACGGACAGTTGAAAACTAATATGCCTCCCTTCGGGGGCATAAAATTGTGTTTGTTTACCTTATTTGCCCAAACCAGCTTTCATTATAAATTCGCACGAATATGGCTCCTGTCTTTGTCAGACGTGTCACCTTGTATATAAGCATACCGAGATTGTGCATCGCTATGGTGATGACAGTGTACCCTGTAGTTATTACCGCTAATTGCTTACCTTTAGAAAATTTTATTGGTCACAAACTGATGCAAATGCATTATAACTCACCTTGTTTCCGGTAGGTGCGAACCATGTGTAATTAAAATTGATCAGACACCACATCATAAACAAGTCAGATGGGATGCATATCATTTTTTTACGTAAATTGGATTATTGTAATGAAATGACGTATGAATGCATTTCGTATGGTTAACTTTTTTTTTAATCAATACTCAACTCTCAGACAAAGAGACTAAAGTTAAGCCAAATATTTCTTTTTCTTTATATTACCCTTATCCCACCTGCAGTGAATCTACTGTCTAAATGCAAATAAATTCTGTATAGATTATATGTAAAACAAGAGTGCCAGAATGTCACAATATATGCCCGTCATAGCAAATTTCTTTACACCAGCACCTGCATTTGCAAATGGAATTTTAGTTCTGTGGTTGTGTAGTAATTATTGTAATCTAATTCTTTTGTTTTTGTAAGTCCACAAAATAAGAGCTGTCACTAATGGTGACAAATGCCCCCACAGCGCCTTGACCTTTGACCTGGTGACCTTGACCCTTGACCTGGTGACCCCAAAGTCAGTAGAGGTCGTGTACTCAATAAGTACTAACGTAATGGGCCGAATATAGGTCGCACTTGTGTATAGAACGCAGTGAAAAAATATCAGCAGAATTCTGGAAAAATGCTTATACCCACTTATCACTTATCCGAATTTATGTTTGTCCGAAATTCGCTATAGTTTCTATAAACTCGCCAGTTTTTGCTTAATAGCTGTCGATGTTTTTGGATGTTGTGGCAAGTATTTAAACTGAAAAGCATAAACTCTGTGTAAGCACTAAACTGCTGCATCCTCTGAACACTCCATGAATATTGACGCCAGTGAAAACGAAAGTACACTTTGGCACGTGGCGGTAAAATGACGTAATTTTAAGACTGGTTTGCAAATTGGTTTGAACATTACGAATCAGCAACTATGATCATATTGGATCAGTCTAAAATCTTGCATGCACATGTTTACAATTGCCTCCGGGTATGATTAAACGGTTAATTGTTTGCAGATTGTGACAGTAGGTGGTAAGATAATTAATGCCTCAGGCGTGAATTTCTCGATAAACAAGAGGATTATAGACAACTATCAAAATTATGTTTGAAGATTAAATAATCGATTTCCAGGCTACCTGATAAAGAGTTCCAAGTATTTCAATGCAAAATGTGTGAAAACATGCAGGGAAAGTTTTACACAGGTCTTGTTAAAAACTTAATGATCAGTTACAGAAATGCATTGTAAAAAAATTTTAATGAAAAACAGCATTTATTTATCTTTTTAACGCGAGCTCTAAATTTTACATTTTATAGTTTAGTTTAATCATATTTTATTGCTTTCCATACAAATACAATACAAATTTACAAGACATGCATACAAAAAAAAAACGAACAAAATGTAAGAATATTACAAATGCATGGATATATAGATTACATAAAAAAGCAAAAGGGTTGGGCCACAAGTTTTAACAACATTAGCAAGTTGGCCCTTCCAACATTTATACAAAAGTAATTCAAGACGCCGGGTCCCGATACCGGCTATAAGCTATGCCCGATTCATTGGTATTTACTCCCCTTGAATTCTCTTCAATATAGAGGTAAGCGGGGTAAACAAAGATCGATTTTCTTAATTTTTGAGTCGGGGAAAATGTTTGGTCTTTTTCTATCCCCATATATAGGACGCATCGGTCCTTCAAGACCAGAATCTCGTAAAAAAAATAGGCGTCTTATATTTGTAGGATGACGGTATCAGCATGTGAAGTTTGAAGGTCCTGGGTGCAGTGGTTCGCGAGTAAAGTGCCTGCATGCAAAAAGTTAACGTTGTGACAAACGGACGGACAGTTGAAAACTAATATGCCTCCCTTCAGGGGCATAAAAACTCCTTACCAGGAAGAAATACCTTAAAATAATCCTAGAATTTGAAAGTACCATCTATGTTGTACCACAAAAAAGTGGTCTTGGTTTATACCTACGGTCAATTGTAAAAAAGTTACAATATAAGTTATAAGTAACAAGTTAAATCTTCAAAAAAAGAAACAAAAAAAATGTATGTAGCAGGCCTGTTGTACTACAGAAAAGTGGTCTCAATTTTTCCCTATGACTAGTAATGAAAAAGTTAAAAAATAAGCTATTTATAGTAACAACCAAGGGAAATAATCCTAAAGGGACCTGCGCATGACACTTCCTCTCATGATGGTATACAATTGTGCCGAATTACATCAAAATCCCTCTATGCATGAAGAAGATATGCTCTGGACAAAGTCATTCTTGAATTTGATATTTGATATCTAAGTGTGACCTTGACCTTAGACCTAGGGACCTGGTTCTTGCGCATGACACTCCGTCTCATGATGGTGAACAATTGCGCAAAGCAACAGCAAAATCCCTCCATGCATGAAGAAGATATGCTCCGGACAGTCATTCTTGAATTTGACCTTTGACCTCTAAGCGAGACCTTGACCTTAAGACCTGGTTCTTGCCCATGACACTCTGTCTCATGATGCTGAACAACTGCAAAGTTTCATCAAAATCCCTCCATGCATGAAGAAGATATGCTCCGGACAAAGTCTGTGGACGCCGCCCTAATCCGCCCACCAGGGGCGTTCCCATAGTACGTCCTGTTTTTCAAACGGGCGTATAAAAAGCAAATAACGAATATTTTATACACTAAAAGATGAACAAGCAAAGAGGACAATTTCTTAGTTTTAATTAGTCAATGTCTGAATTACTTAAATTGTAAACGAAAGTAGAATTATGCATGTCGCTGAATATGGTAGAACAAGAGGGCCATGATGGCCCTATATCGCTCACCTGTTATCATTGCACTTGAGGACAAGAAGGTCCTCAGTAAAATATCAAAGTTAAAAGGACAGGAACAACAAAGGGAAGAAATTTAACCAAAAAGAAAAAAAAATCTTACAAGGTATAGACATGTCAAAATACACCTAAAAATTGGAGGTACCATCCATGTTGTACCACAGAAAAATGGTCTCGGTTTTTCCCTACGGCCAATAATAAAAAAGTTACTAAAAATAAGCTATTTATAGTAACGTAAAAGGGAAGTAATTAAAAAAATAAATATTGTAAGTGAACAAAAGAAGGATCTGCCAAATAAATCTGTTGACATAAATGAAATTTCAGATCAGTATCTTCATAAGTTATGGAGATATACCCATTTTAATTTGAAATAAAACCAGTCCATAGTTATCTACCCTGATTGTCTCTGTCCAACTAATAACAATAATGAAATTTCAAATAAGTCCTATAAGTACTTACTGATATAAATCCATTTTGATTACAATCAGGGGAGGTAATCAGATATAAAATAACTCTGGAACCTACGATTGGATCTGATTTGTCATGGAATCCAAGATTTATTCTTGTTGAAGATATTTTGGAAGTTTGCATCAAATAAAACAATAAATGAAGTCTCTATATGGCTGCAAAAGCCAAAATAGTCAATTTTGGACCTTTAAGGGGTCATAACTCTGGAACCCTTGATGGAATCTGGCCAGTTGAAGTAAGGAAGCAAGATCTCGTGGTGATACAAGTTGTGTGCAAGTTTGGTTAAAATCAAATCATAAATGAAGCTGCTATTGTGCAGACAAGGTCAAAATAGCTAATTTTGGCCCTTTCAGGGGCCATAACTCTGGAACCCATTGTGGGATCTGGCCGGATCAAGAAAGGAATCGAGATCTTATGGTGACACAAGTTTTGTGCAAGTTTGATTAAATTCAAATCATAAATGAAGCTGCTATTGTGCAGACAAGGTCAAAATAGCTAATTTTGGCCCTTTCAGGGGCCATCACTCTGGAACCCATGATGGAATCTCGCCAGTTCAAGAAAGGAACCAAGATTTTATGGTGATACAAGTTGTGTGCAAGTTTGGTTAAATTCAAATCATAAATGAAGCTGCTATTGTGCAGACAAGGTCAACATAGCTAATTCTGGCCCTTTAAGGGGCCATAACTCTGGAACCCATAATTGAATCTGGCCAGTTCAAGAAAGGAACCAAGATCTTATGGTGATACTAGTTGTGTGCAAGTTTGGTAAAAATCAAATCATAAATAAAGCTGCAATTGTGCAGACAAGGTCAAAATAGCTAAATTTGGCCCTTTCAGGGGCCATAACTCTGGAACCCATGATGGGATCTGGCCGGTTCAAGAAAGGAACCGAGATCTTATGGTGATACAAGTTGTGTGCAAGTTTGGTTAAAATAAAATCATAAATGAAACCACTATCGTGCAGACAAGAAATTGTTGACGCACGCACGGACGCACAGACGACGGAAGACGGACGAAGGGCGATCACAAAAGCTCACCTTGTCACTATGTGACAGGTGAGCTAAAAACACGTAGGCTGTTGATCAGCTGATGATCAAATATTTGAATATTCATTCGGAAGGTTGACCGAGTATTCGAATACCAACAAGAGCTGTCCGTAAGACAGCCAAGCTCGACTATTCGAAATATTGTCCCAGAAGCAGGAAAATATTACCCAAAAAGGTTAAATATTAAAAGAGTTTTAAGTTCAAAAGGGGGCATAATTTGACCAAAATGCATATCAGTTATGGGACTTGCTGCTATCAACTAGTTTTATAACCCCGAAGGCACATGTGAAGTTTTAATTCAATATCTGCATTAGTTTTGGAGATAGAAACTCGCATGTAAAACTTTAACCAGAATTTTCAAAGTCCAAAAGGGGGCATAATTTGCCCAAAATACATGCCAGAGTTATGGGACTTGACCCAGTGAGGTTGGTAATTGATCTAGAAAAAGAAAAAAAAGTTTCAAATCTATATGCCTTTTAGTAATTGCTATATGTACTTGCACGCAAAACTTTAACCAGGATTTTCTAAGTCCAAAAAGGGGAATAATTTGCTCAAAATACATGTAAGAGTTATGGAACTTGATCCAGTGAGGTTAGTAATTGATCTAGAAAAAGAAAAAAATAAGTTTCAAATTTATATGCCTTTTAGTAAAAGCTGTATGTAATTGCACGCAAAACTTTAACCAGAATTTGCTAAGTCCAAAAGGGGGTATAATTTGGCCAAAATGAAGGTCAGAGTTATGGGACTTGCTGCTATCAACTAGTTTTATAACCACAAAGACACATGTGAAGTTTCAAATCAATATCTGCATTAGTTTTGGAGATAGTAACTTGCATGTAAAACTTTAACCAAAATTTTCTAAGTCTAAAAGGGGGCATAATTTTCCCAAAATACATGTCAGTTATGGGACTTGACCCAGTGAGGTTGGTAATTGATCTAGAAAAAGAAAAAATAAGTTTAAAATCTATATGCCTTTTAGAAATAGCTGTATGTACTTGCACGCAAAACTTTAACCAGAATTTTCTAAGTCCAAAAGGGGGCATAATTTGGCCAAAATGAAGGTCAGAGTTATGGGACTTGCTGCTATCAACTAGTTTTATAACCCCCAAGACACACGTGAAGTTTCAAGTCAATATCTGCACTAGTTTTGGAGATAGTAACTTGCATGTAAAACTTCAACCAAAATTTTCTAAGTCCAAAAGGGGGCATAATTTGCTCAAAATACATGTCAGAGTTATGGGACTTGACCCAGAGAGGTTGGTAATTGACCTAGAAAAAGATAAAATAAGTTTCAAAGCTATATGCCTTTAATTGATGGCTGTATGTACTTGCATGCAAAAACTTTACCAAGGTGTGACGCCGACGCCGACGCCAGGGTGAGTAGAATAGCTAGACTATTCTTCGAATAGTCGAGCTAAAAATGCTATTTGTTGCCATCCCTAGTAATATTGCAACCTAAATCTTGGAAATAATTTTTCATCCAAGTGTTCTCAGCACTTCTGTGACCTGTTAATATGGGGCACTTCTGTTAAAGACCTTATATATCACATTCTTCCAGTTTCCTTTATTTTGTAAGTCACACCCACATGGAAAATTTCAAATCACTGGTGAAGGTTCAAGACACTGTTTTAGGCTTGGACCTTTTGGAAGAACCAAGATTTCAGCAAATCAACCAGAAGGCTTCATCCCTTAAAAGAATTCCACCATCCAAACAAGGTTCAAACACATGGTTGAGATTGGCAAGTGATTCAAGGTTGGTTACCTTAACCACTGGGCCAAAGAGGCCTAATATGTTAAGAGACAATATCTGCATACAAAAACAATTTTCTTTAGCTCCACCAGGAGCAATTAGGCACTAATCAAATCTAGGTAACATAGGCTTGAGAGTCAATGTTTTACCATATGAATGTTTACATTTATCTGGTTGAAATCTTGTTCATGGGTAACTGTTTAAAAGGTAACCTGGCTCCGATATATTTCTACAAAAACAGTTACCAAACTGCAAAATATTTGCATCAACACCTTCTACCAGTAGTATATTCTTTAAGTTTTCTTGCATACCATATTCTCCAAATGATATATGAAATCCAATAAAACAAATGCTTTCCTTTAAAGTACTACTTTATTATTGTTACAGTAGTGTACCAATTTATGCATTAATTCATAAATTACAGCATAAAAGTCATCTTACCACCCAGGTTGTAAGACAAGTTTCTCTAGCACTGGCAAAACACAGGAAAATCCTGTCTGGCATGCAAGAATTATAAGCATTACACCCTGAATAGTTTCTTAAACACCTCTGCCTTCAAGTGTTTTATATTATGCTGAATTAATCAGGAAATACCAACTAAGCTACACATTACCTTTGTGGAATGTTTTCAACGCTATCATTCTGTCTCACTGGCAACTCAACACAGGCAATGTAGACCATCACGACTTGGAAACTTAAACACTTGATATACACATACACATAGCACTCAGTAACACTGTGGTACATCATTTTGAGTAGCTCCATTTGCATCCCATTAATACCTTTCAACTGTGTTGGTAGTAAAAGTAAAGATGAATTGAATCAAAATGTAAAGAACTTCAGAAGCAAGTTTGTACAAGATATTAGAGAGGTTGCAATTTTAATACTTGTACACGTCATAGTAATCTCTATTGATACATAATAAGTAGGGGTGCGTACCAGTAATCGAAATACCGGTATTCAGGGTTCAATCGATACATCGGATCAAATGTTCCTGTATCGATCAAAAACAAATAAACTACATGGTAAATGGCCTCAGTAATAGTTCTCCTCCAGTTAGCGTAATTTGTTTACTCCGGAAATGCTTTTTTACGACGTCACACCTGACAGCCAATCAGCGTTCAACAGCATCGAAAAAATGTAAGTATACGGTACCTGGAACAGAACTCTTCCCGTAAGTAGGTAATTTTTGCGGTGATGATTTTTTCTTCCACAAATTCTAAGCGTACTGAACAAATTAAGAATAAATCTCCATCATAAGCATGCCGAAACCAAAAAGTAAAGTCTGGTTGAACTTTGATAAAACTATTGGAGGTGCAGACTGCAAGTTATGCAACAAAAACGTTGTTAGCAAGGGCGGAAACACTACAAACCTCACAGCACACTTGCGAAGAGCGCACAAGATTGAATGTACGATGCATCCATCTGTTGCAGGTGATTCATCACACAAAATTTTTACAAATTAGTTTAACAAAACAACCTATCTAGTTATTAATCAATACTAGTAATAAAGTTCATATTGCACTACTATATGGTTTTCTACTCTATTATTCCGTTAGAAAATATCATGATATATCAAATATCGATCATTCTGGATCGATACAAATATCGTATCGAACATTTTGACCGATACGCACCCCTAATAATAAGCATAATATACATATTGACAATTTAATCTAGTTGCTCATAACAGGTAAACTACATGTATATGTGGCCCATTGGTCTAGTAGAAACATGGTTGACTGTCATTCTAGAGGTCTGGGGGTTCGAATCCCAGTCCTTACACTGGAAATTTCTGAGATGCCCTTCAGTGTCTCCCACACAAGAGGCAAGTACTTGCTCTTCCCAGTAGAGACGGCTTCATGTGTATCAATGCTACATACTGGGCAAAAAACCAGAATGTCTATTCGCAAAGAGCTAGGTTAAGCCTGTATCTAATGGATTTCTCTGTTTGGGGGGCTTTCTCCCACTCTGCCGCTCAGGTCAGGTCATGCTGTGTTTGTACTGGTACAGGATGAATGATGCCCTGTGAGGCTGCCCTTGAATGTAAAGCGCCTTTGAATGCATTGGCGCTATATAAATCTGGTATAATAATATACATGCTCGAAACTTCAGATTTTAGTTTAAAAGTACATTTAAAATGTGTTGGCTAAACTGAGTGATCATCTTGCAATGTTCTTCCAATGTTGGCTAAACTGAGTGATCATCTTGCAATGTTCTTCCAATGAAGTCCTACATGTACAGTACATGATGTGCGAGTATTACTTTGGAATTACCGCCCTTCTATTTTTGCATACAGAAGTCAACATTTTGAATTTTTTTTTTTACTACGACCAAATCTGTAATAAAATAAGGTGAAAAAAGCATCAAAGGATGTGAATGCAAAAACAAACTTCCTTAAATAAGTCAATAGCAACACGGAATAGACATACTGTACCTTGTTTTTCATGCCCAAATCCCAAAAACAGGCCTCACTCAAATCTTCACATAGTGTGTCATCAAACTGCCTCCTCTTACATGCATGCCTAGAAAGAAAATCAAATCAATACAGTTCTGATTTCCATCTCTTAACTCTTAAAAACTACATTCAAATTCAAATACAGTTTCGTGGATATTACAATAGTGAACAGTAATGACTAACTCGAACTCTGAAATATTTATGTCAGTGTACAACCTTGACAATCCTAGCACCTTTTTATGGGAGATTATACATTGGTGTTACATTACATCTGATCATGTACTGGAGAACATTTTATATGTCTGCCCTGAAGATTGTAGATGAAACCGGTTGGTAGACAAAAATATATATAAAGGAAAACCCATTGGATGTTTTTCTTTTTTATTGTCTTCCCACACCAGATTAATGTAAAGACTGCAGCATCTAATGTAAAGACCTTAAGGTAATCTATAGATGAACTTGAATTTTAAACCTCAAAACATTTTGGCAGAGGTACTCAACTTACAACTGTCAACATGCCTGATAAAAATACATTAAAAATTGTGTATATTTGTATTTTAACTGATACAATGTAGTTTTGATCACATCAACAATGTTTAACCAACAGCTCTAACTATCAAATTTTCAGCTTTTATGCCAACAAAGAGCTCCATCTCACCTCAAGTCCAAATTGTAATTGGAGTTCCAAAATAATTTCCCATAAGGCTTCTGATGCAATACCCTGCAGTCCTCTCTCATTTGTAAATATGCCATTACCCAGCACTGTCAAAAGGGTGGTGAACAACAAGTTTCTGAAGTAGATGATTTAAACCAGAAGGCAGGTAGTTTTCTTCTTAATCTGTTATGTCTTTGCTGTTAAATTCTCATAATACCAATTGTGAATCCCCTCACAATCTGCTCTTTACAGACCAGTCCCTGGGTTAAAAACTGTTTGCATGTAGAACATCATACAATGTCAAATGTTGGCAACCATGGAAAGACACACCATACAATGTCAAATGTTGGCAACCATGGAAAGACACCATACAATGTCAAATGTTGGCAACCATGGAAAGACACCATACAATGTCAAATGTTGGTAACAACGGAAAGACACCATACACAGGTGCGGCGAAATCTGATTTTGACTTGCTTATCTGTTTTTGTCATTTGCTATTTTTTTACTTGTCCGTATGATAGCTATATAGTAAATTCTGGTCAAATTTCACTTGTCCGTAAAAGCTTTGGGACAACCTGGGCAATACGGACAATTGAATTTGCCGTCCCTGATACAATGTCAAATGTTGGCAACCATGGAAAGACACACCATACAATCAGGGCAGAAGCATCAGTACATCTGAAATAAAAGACAGTATCATACAACCTTAATGTTAACTACAATGCGGCCTCAAGAACAACATGACTGAAGTTGTTGTGCAGAGGCTGTTGCTCTATAAAGGTATACTAGTTACTAAGAAACTGGTCTAGAAACGCGTCTACCTTTGTAGAGTCAACATAGAACGTTATTTCAGCAAAATGTAAGCCAGAGTTATGTAACCTGCCCTGTGAAATCATCTCATGATCTCAAAGATGTGTGGAGTTTGACAGCATTCTGTCGAGTGCTGTGAAATCATCAATGCTTGTGGGGACTAATTTTTGTGGATTTAATAGTTGAGTCAATCCATGAAATTAATTGAAAATGAACAAGTGTAACTCCCATTCTATGTTCAAAAGTTGAAATCTATGAATTTTTATCTCCATAAAATAACTGTTTCGGCCAAAACCATGGAATTGCGCGTCCATGAAATTAAAGAGATTTCACAGCAAGTTTCTGTGAAACTGACTTGCATTTAATAAAAACTTTATAACATGGACACCATGCTGACAAAAGGGTTACAACAACAGCATTTCTAAAATGCACATTTCTAATAGGTGAACTAACAATTAAATAAGCAATCACAGACACCACCAAAAGAATGTATTAAATGCGTTAAATTGATATTTTTTATTTTTCTTTATTACATTTATTTACAACACTTAAATATTGAAACAAGGAGCTGCGTTCAATAAATGCTTGATGCCCCCGGTGGCATCCTTGTTGATACAAAGCAACCTAAGTCCAAAACGAGGTCAAGGTCAAACTGAGGTCAGGTGATGTTTGAAGATGAGGAATGGTCACAGGTTACATCTGTATTAGTATCAATTCATTCTTGTAAGCGGTATTGATGCTAGACGAAACGGTCCCATTTGGTTAACCAAGAGATGGCCCATATAAAACAACCTAAGTCCAAAATGAGGTCAAGGTCAAACTGAGGTCAGGTGATGTCTGAAGATGAGGAATGGTCACAGGTTACATCTGTATTAGTATCAATTCATTCTGGTAAGCGGTATTGATGCTAGACGAAACGGTCCCATTTGGTTAACCTCGTATGGACGGATGGACAGGACAATCACTATATGCCTCCTGCATCAGTAGATGCCGGGGGCATAAAAATTGAATTGAATTAGTATTAAATTTTATGTTATACATCTATATCAAATGAAAGTTAAGGCATTTTTCTTTAACAAAATACAATAGTTTTAAGGTGATTAATTCAAAAGTGTATTAGTAAGACAGCTTAAAACAACAGCTGTCACTATTAGTGACAAATGCCCCCTGAGCATTTATGCCAAGTAATTTTAAAATCCCTTCATCGATGGCAGAATTGTTGACAAGACAAGAAACAGACCATTTTAACCTTTAACCTCTAAGTGTGACCTTGACCTTAGAGCTAGGGGTCTGGATCTTGCGCAGGACATGTTGTCTCATTATGGAGAACAATTATGCCAAGTAATTTCAAAATCCCTTGATGAATGGCAGACTTATGAACTGAACACCAAACAGAGGTTAACCTTTGACTTCTAAGTTTGACCTTGACCTTGGAGCTAGGGAACTGGGTCTTGCGCATGACATTTCATCTCATTACGGTAACATTTATGTCAAGTTATTTCAAAATTCCTTCATGGATGGCAGAGCTATGGACAGGACACAAAACATACCCTGTTAACCTTAGACAACTAAGTGCGAACTTGACCTTGGAGCTTAGGGTCTGGATTTTGCGCACGACATGTCGTCTCATTATTGTGAGTTTTGTGACCATATGTGCAAAGTTATTTTAAAATCCCTTCGTGGATGGCAGAGTTATGGACCGGACATGAAACAGACCCTGTTTTAACCTTTGATCTCTAAGTGTGACCTTGACCTTGAAGCTAGGGGTCTGGGTCTTGCGCACAACATGTCGTCTCATTATGGTGAACATTTATGCCAAGCCAGGGTTCTCGCCAGGCTATTATCGCCTGTCGCGTGCGACATGCCTTCAGACTTTGAGTTGTATATTCGACATCCCTTATTTCCCCCGTCATCCCTTAATTGCCGAAGCAACATGTCATAAAATCATCCCAATAAACACCCCGATTAATTCGATAGTGTATTCGAAAAGCTTCCACGTGCTCCCGATAGTTTAGGTAAAGCGATGCCAGTTAAGATAACCGATAAACCAATGACAGCTTCCTATATGTGGAACGTGTGACGTAAATTTCATCGTAGCTCCGCCTTTAAATCCTTTGACAGGCGGTATCTTGTGATGTGTACATGAAAGTGACTGTTTTCGCAAGTTTTAAGATTATACATGTCATTAGATATAATGACGGATGATTCAACAATTATCGTCCGAATGTTTTTCGCAATCAAGGAAAGACAATGTAAGGAATTAAGTAAAAAATTGTGCAACACGGTAAAATGCTTTTGAACAATTATCGCCGTAATATTAATGTTTTTCACATGTATGAAATGTGTTTTCTCGGGCGGAATATCGAAAAGACAATGCAAGAATTAATGTTTTCTGTCGTCACTTTCAAAATAGAATTTGTAGAGAAAAGTTTGAAATACCCTCCGTGCATTATTTCATCACGAACGGACACTTTGGTAGAACCACCGACCTTCCGTAAGCCAGCTGGATGGCTTCCTCACATGAAGAATTCAACACCCCGAGTGAGGCTCGAACCCACATCGATGAGGGGCAAGTGATATGAAGCCAGCGACCTTAACCACTCAGCCACGGAGGCCCCGGTCACAATTTCAGAATCCCTCCCAGCCACGCCAAATGGCCAAAGGAAATCGGGCATTGATCCAAAATGGAAACCAGCGTTTCCCTGGATGACAGTCTCAGACTGTGTTGTTTTACATACATATGTACAACAAACAGTTGACATTTTCAAAAACTTAAAATGGAAAAGTTTTCAGCAAATAAACTCCGCAGAAATAGAAGACATAAACTTTAAAATACAAATAGATCTGTGTGCAGTGCTAAAATTGTGTTGTTTTATGTACAATAAATAGTAAATGAACATTTTTAGCAACTTAAAATTGATGAACTTTTAATTGTCATTCAGCAAATAACTCCATAGGATTTTCATGACCTAATATCTTTTCTTGTTGTACATGTAAATGATGCTTATTAATCACTGAAAATACCACTATGTTTTTCACTCTGAAATGCACCAGAATGCACCAAAATGAGTTGTAGTAACACAAAATTTTCTGGGGTGACCCCCATACCCCCCATGCAGGAGGGGACACCCCTCCCGCACCCACCCCTTTCCTCGTCAAAAAATATCCTTCTGCAACATGCCTTCAGAAAATCCTGGCTAGAACCCTGCAAGCTATTTCAAAATTCCTTTATGGATGGCAGAGTTACAGCCCAGACAAGAATTTACACTGACGCAGGGATGGACAGACAGTGCGATTATCAATATGCCCACTAGACTAGCTCCTAGACGATGATTTATCTTTTTTACATTTTTATGATTAAATGTAGTGAACTGAGCCAGTCTATATTCTATGATCTCTAAAATAGACTGGCTTTTGTCTCTAGGAAATTAAATTCATCAAAAAAGGAAAAATGTAGAAATATATTATTATCAGTCTAGTGGCTAGTCTATATGCCCACCTTCGGGGGCATAAAAATGATGAAATCTTAGATGCTAACCCATTACATGCAAAAAGGGCTAATTTTTGACTACTTCAGCTTGCCATACAAACTGAATTTTGATTTTCATCATGAAATTTCATCCAAACATTTATGTCTATATTATACCTTACCTATAAACTTAATTTTATAATTCTATCACATATAGTTTGAAAGACGTAGCTTAGTACATGTTTTTAGCTGAATTGGGCGCTTTAAAGTGCACCACTCCATTGGTACATGTAATATATTTGACTTGTTAATAGATGCTTTAAACTTATTTAGCATAAAATCTGGAGAAACAAGTGACCGAGTGGCAATACAGAAGTCCCCTACCAGTGGAAAACTTTTTAAGTGCGCATTGTTATATAAAGACAACGATGGTGGACTTTGCAACATTCTTCAGGTCCATTCTTATCTATGAGTAGTCATAGTATCAACTCTACAGAATGAATTACATTGTCACTCTAACAAATTGAACTTACAAAGTCAGTTACACAGTCACATTTATTCCATAGAGTTGATACCGTGACGCCTAAGTCTAACGAAACGTTTAATGGCTGCGCCCATGAAAGATTCTGGCCTGTATTATTTCCAAAGTTTAGAAGTTATTTTGATGAAAATACAACAGCATTCAAAGTTGCAACGTAGTGCTTTCCTGGGAAAATGGACAACTGTCGGTGATATGCAGAACGACTGTTGAATTAGTCCATTTCTCAACAGTGAACTGTTAATAAATTAATATATATATGTGCTGGTAAGTACTTGTAGGCAGGCCTACTATATGTTCATTTAAATATTAATCATCACTCAGATAACCGATGTTTTTGTCACTGTAAACATAATTTTCTTTTGAATTTTGTCATTTTTGCAGAATTTCCCTCTATTTCCCACTTTTTGCAATTTTAGGAGTATTTTCCAGGATGGGAATTCCTGGTAAATACCGGTGGAAATTCCCGCCCCTGGGAAATACAGGCCAACCCTGCCTGTGACAATGTAATCCTTTTCAAAATAATTTAGGCATCATGGTATCAGCTCTACGAAATGAATGCGTGCAACTAAACTGTCATAAAAAGGTGACATTTATGTTATTCATTCTGTAGAAATAGTCCCATTCTGTAGAAATAGCCCCAAGGGGATCTAATCCTGTAGACTGCCACAATGTTATGATCACTGATGCTAGGTATAATGTTAATATGGTTAACCAGTGTAGGATTTATTGTGAGAAAGAGGTCCAAGATGTTTTTCTCTTGTTGGCAAGTTTACCATATGACTGAGGTTTGTATCATGAAGTGTTTCTGTATTATTTCTGTAGTATCAGAGATCCATAAATCTCTGAAGCTTAAATTTTTAGCTAGGTTTTCCCTAGTTCTATAAATAAACATCGGACTTCAATATTGGAAGATTTTGACATTTCATACAGTCTGATATTTTATCAAATTTTTTAATTTCCCATCAGGGATTTCCGCAAAATATCTTGCAGAAGGTTTTACAAGTTTGTAGCGGAAGTGATAGAAACGATAGCGACACTTAAATATCAACAATGGACAAAGAAACCTATTTTACACATCCATTGAACATATTGTCTTACTGAAAGCACCGAAGATCTAACCACGCACTGAATTTAGACGAAAAATATTCGCACGATCGGATTTTATAAACAATGCGGCCCGTTATGGTATGTATTGTCAATGTAGTGTGTATGTTACATAATCAATCGGTGTTACCAGAATTTATCATTGGTAATTTAATTAAAAGTTCTTTCATTAAGTTAAAATGTTGTTTATAATTGTTTTAATTTTACCAAACAAGATCAATATTTACTGAAGTTTTACTGCATGTAAAATTCCATAATTCAGTAATTCCAAGTAATTACAATGTAATATATCTCAGCCATTGATTTCTTTTACAAAATGTAGTGATGCATTGTACATAATATTTCATTAAATTATGCTAGAAGAGCCTCGTCCCCCAGTCAACTCGTCCCCATTTTGGTCATTTTGCGCCCCTTGACAATTTCAAATTGGTTATTTCGTCCCCCATTTTTTAGACTTTTTTTTGCCGAACTTTGCTAGAAAATGATCAATATTATAATTATGATGTAAAATATGTGTTCTGTAAAATAAGTTCTGCATAACAAAATGAAAATTTTACTTTAAAAACTGCATTTTTTAAGTTAAGCCTTGATGACACTAATCTGCATGATTTCCACTGTTAGCAATGTGGACTACGTAAAGAAGCAATAGGCAGTACGAAAAAGAACTGAAACACATTTTTATTTTCTTAAATATAAATCAGGGCTAATTGTAAGGAAAATATTTTAGAAGAAAAGTGTTAACTTTCAAAATAAGTTCAGGCTATAGCCTTTTGATATTGATATGGTTCGGTTATAAAAATGCATAGCAGTTGGGGTGTTTTCGAATTATTTTAATTGTCCCACAAGTTGCTAAGCAACCATATCATTTGTGCATACCTGTTGTTTAAATTTAGAAATTCTTCTAAAAATAATGTTAAATTCCATTTTTATAAAACATGTACTATTTCCAAATTATATCTTTTTGCAGTGATACGGTTTTTCAACAGTGATTTTAACAGAAATGGTAAAAATATAAGTTTCAAAATACTGATCGAGAATACAATGTATATGACAGGTGTTTCCTAGAACTAGAAAGTAGATGAGGTGAGCTAAAAAGTAATGTTTACAGTGTTTTTTTTTTAAATTGAAATGAATTAAAATAAAAATTGTTGTGTTTTGTTATAAAATTTAATTGTTACAATTGCATTATCGGAAACAAACAGCTAATGAATCAAAGAAATTACTTTTTTTTTTTTTTTTTTTTTTGGATTTAACGTCGCACAGACACATGATAGGTCATATGGCAACTTTCCAGCTTTAATGGTGGAGGAAGACCCCAGGTGCCCCTCCGTGCATTATTTCATCACGAGCGAAATTAGTTATTAACAAGTAATTAACAGGTCATTTATCCCATATCTCGCACTACGATACTATCGCTCTTTTTCATATAATACTCTTTGGAAATTAGTATACATGGAAATGTTAATCGGTTTTGTGTCACAAATTTGCTTCATCAATCAAATATATGAAAGGCATTCCTTTTACAGCATTCCCACAAAGCAGAGAATATAAATTAACTTGGCCTCCATTCTCCACATCAGTCAAGCACTGGTAACCGCCTTTTTGTTATAATGATAACTAAATGTTATTGTACAACAGTAGTATTTTGTTTAATTTTCTATTTTTTATAGCCCAACACTAGACGTAAAGATATGTCATCATGCGAAATATGTCCTAATATCCATCTGAAATATTTCGATTTGTTTTCATTTTTTCTGCATCTCTTAATCTTTCAGGTTTTCTCTGGTAGCTGGATTCGACAGTATTAATACATGTTAAAGCTAAGAGACTCAGTGGCTTACAAATCATGCTATTAATTAAAATGGTCTTTTACTTTTAACAAAATTCACCACCCATTGATATTCAAATTTATTCAACACTAAGTTACTCAATGTTGATCTTTTGTACTGGACACTAGTTTTTTTCTGTTGTTACTGTTTACCCGTTTACTTATAATACGGAAGATCTACAGTCAATTTTAATTCTTCTGTTAAAATTCTTAAATGATTGTGCTTAACATACTTAATGACTGACAAACTGTAATTTTTTATGTGGATACAGAATATATTATAGTGCTAACTGAAAGATTTGTAAAAATGCATAGTTTAGCCAAAATTGAAGAAACGGTCTTTGCTTTTTACTTTCACTATTTCTGCTTTTTTACAAATTGATTCTTCGGCTCTCGACCTCTGTTACCAAATTTCTCTAGACTTTTCCCTGACTTCTGCCCAATTTCCATGCCAAATGAAAACTTTTCCGTATTTATTATGCTTATATATTCAATTGGAAACAAATATAGCAGATATACTAAAAACAAAATGATAACTGTCTTGTTAAACAATGTTAGTGTTTACATAAGCATGTGGGCCAAATTTGAAGGCTGTAGCTTCAGAAATGTGAAAGTAGGTCACTAGGTCAAAATCAAGGTCAAATTTTATTTTGGAACACAAAAATATGCATGTGGTCCAAATTTGAAGCCTGTACCTTCAAAAATGTGAAAGTAGGTCACTAGGTCAATAACAAGGTCAAAGTTTGTTTCGGAACACAAACCTATGCATGTGGTCCAAATTTGAAGGCTGTAGCTACAGAAATGTGAAAGTAGGTCACTAGGTCAAGATCAAGGTCAACTCATGTCAAGGTTCGTCTTGCCACTTAAAACAATACATGTGGTCCAAATTTGAATGATGTAGGTTATAGACATGAAGATTCTAAGTTTTTCCCTATATAAGTCTATATGAACCATGTGACCCCTGGGGTGGGGCCATATTTGATCCTAGAGGGATAATTTGAACAAACTTGGCAGAGAACCACCAGATGATGCTACATTACAAATATCAAAGCCCTAGTCTTTGTGGTTTGGACAAGAAGATTTTCAAAGTTTTTCCCTACATAAGTCTATGTAAACCATGTGACCCCCAGGGCGGGGCCATATTTGACCCTAGGGGAATCATTTGGACAATCTTAGTAGAGGACCACTAGATGATGTCATACACAAAATATCAAAGCCCTGGGACCTGTGGTTTTGGACAAGAGATTTTTCAAAGTTTTTTCCTATAAAAGTCTATATAAACCATGTGACTCCCGGGCAGGGCTTTTTCAGGGTTTTTTTTGGGAAAAAGGCCCCTGGTCAAATTGGGAATTTTTAATGCGGTAAATTGTCAGAATTGGAAAAATGTATCGAAAAAAAATCAAATGATTCCTAACAAATAATTATCAAGTTTTACTGTTAGACATTCAAATGAATTAAAAATATAAAGTGTCCCCTTGAGAAATTTTGAGAATTTATTTGTTTAGGATTGTTTTCCAATATTGCCAAAAAAAAACAAAAAAACAGCAAACTTTTGTTTACAGTATGTTTTCACCACGATCGTAACAAAATTTTACAAAAAGTAGAGTGACAAAATGGGTGTATGTTCGAGTGAAAAAACGTGACAATTGATTTTAATGGTATAAGAACTGATCTGTCAACACGTTTTGGGTTCTTTATTCAATTAATATTGATCTTTTCTTGCATTTTGAGAGTTTTTGCGCACAAATCATACATTTATTAATTAAGCAAAATCTTGTATTCAATTTTTGCCAAGATTGCAGACATCATGTTACTAAAAATAGAAACAAGTTGTTTTTTCCAACATTTTGTTTGATTTTCTTGGCAAACAAAACTTACTATGCAAGAATTTTCTTTGAATAACAAAAAATAATTGATTTCAGTTGAGAAAAAATTTCTTTGGATTTGGAATTTTTTGCTCCAGATTGGGAAAAATGAGCATATTTGGCATTGGGAAAGAGGCCGAATATCGGCCCCGTGAGACAAGCTGAAAAAGCCCTGCCAGGGTGGGGCCATATTCGACCCCAGGGAAATTATCTGAACAATCTTGCTAGAGGACCACTAGATTTTGCTACATACCAAATAGCAAAGCCCTAGGCCCTGTGGTTTTGGACAAGAAGATCAGAAACCATTTTACTGTTCCTGGCAAATGTGACCTTGACCTTTGACCTCAAAATCAATTAGTCATCTACTGGTCATGGCCAACCTCACTATCAATTTTCTTGACAATAAGCCTAAGCGTTCTTGAGTTATTGCCCGGAAACCATTTTACTGTTCCTGGTCACTGTGACTTTGACCTTTGACATACTGACCTCAAAATCAATAGGGGTCATCTGCTGGTCATGACCAACCTCCCAATTAACAATCATGATCCTAGGCCCAAGCGTTCTTTAGTTATCATCCGGAAACCGTTTTACTGTTCAGGGTCATTGTGACCTTGACCTTTGATATACTGACCTCAAAATCAATAGGGGTCATCTGGTGGTGATGACCAACCTCCCTATCAACTTTCATGATCCTAGGCCCAAGCATTCTTGAGTTAACATCCGGAAACGGATTGGTCTACAATAATAATCGACCGTCAAACCGACATCTGCAAAACAATATACCCCTCCTTCTTCGAAGGGGGGCATAAAAATATCTTAGTATAGCCTTTGAAAATTACTTTATAATGTTCCAGTTGATTCATGTACTCCTTGGAAATAGCTGAGATAATATGAGCCGCGCCATGAGAAAACCAACATAGTGGGTTTGCAACCAGCATGGATCCAGACCACCCTGCGCATCCGCGCAGTCTGGTCAGGATCCATGCTGTTCGCTAACAGTTTCTCCAATTCCAATAGGCTTTAAAAGCGAACAGCATGGATCCTGACCAGACTGCAGATGCGCAGGCTTGTCTGGATCCATGCTGGTCGCAAACCCACTATGTTGGCTTTCTCATGGCGCGGCTCAATTATGTTATTTTCTCACTGTATTGTACTATTTTATTGACTGTAAACAAATGTAAGATGTTTTATACTTGATAAAATTCATATTCGTATCTGTATAATTAAATTTGCAGCAAATGTTGATTGTGCTGAGAAAAAGATAATCCTTTCTCAACTGTCCACACCTTGTAACTGGTGATTAATGGGTTTATGACACCTGGTACTTGTACATTGCCTTAATATACAGCTCAAGTATTGAATTAATGCACAGCTATATACATGTGTACTGTAAAGGTGTTGATTAAATCCATTTAGGTGTTAATAAAATTGATTTTGAGTAATATATGACTGAACATTTTTATATTTAATACAAAATATTAAAATATAGATCTAAAATAAAAAATAAAATATATATAAATTTTTATATAAAACAAATTGGGGGGGGGGGGGGGGGACAATGGTGCGCAACTTGCAAAATGCACCCTGCCCCTTTTTAGCAGCACCCTGTCATTTTTAGAGAGATAGTAGAAAAATCCCTAATACTCTTCATTTGTCATGTTGAATCTTTTGTTTACACTACTGAATTAAGTTTTCAGGTCAGTCACAACAGTAGTGTGTGTGTGTGTTCAGGTCAAAGGGAAGTAACAGTTTTCCCATAGACTTACATTGTAATGTTTTGGGTTATAGCCCTTTCCTAACATTTAAACTTTTGATGCCACCTACCCAGGGTGAAAGAACTATTCAAGACCTAAAAGAAAACAGCCAGAAATATACATGTTGACCATCATTTTTGTGCACTTTTTTCACCCGCAAGTCAGTAACCCCCAGTCCGGCAGTGAATTTTTGTTTACATTTCATGAAAATACCAAATCACTATAACGAGCAAAATTTTCAAACAAAATACACTTCAAATATTTTTTCCTCCATTAATCATGGCTTAGAACTTCAATTTAAGAAATTAAACAGTTTTCAAACATATTCAACAGATATTTCACCAATGAGAGACCACTTTACATCTTAAATATTTGTCTCGGAATACCATATACTTTTTCAACCAATCAAAGGCCCTGTTAGTTATTTCCCTTTGACCTAAAGAGATACTTTTTTCTTTTTATTTGAACAAAATATTGCTCAGAATGATAAAATAAACATTTACGAACTGAGATATGATTACCTTTTTACTCGGATACCCATATGCTGAAAATTGCTGACGAAATTTTGGTGGCGGGACATGCCTGCATTCTGAGATAGAGATAATATTTCACTTGAAACAAGAAATCCATGATATTTCAGTCACCGTACTCCTATTATTTTACCCAGCATTTTGTTCATTCTATACAATTTATGATTGTATAGAAGAAAAGGTTTTCCCTTCACAAATGTTCACACCTTATTACTGGTGATTAATGGGTTTATGACACCTACTAATATTAAGCCCACAGCTCAATTAAAGCACAACCATATATATAGTTGATAGGTGTTGATTGCATTATTTTAGGTGCTAATAAATCAATTTTGTTTATTATCAGTACATAATCCATAAGTTTCAAATTTAAAAATAATAAAATATATGAATTAATTAAAAAGAATTAAAAATAATACAAAAAAATATTAGGGGGGTGTTTTGACAAAATTCTAAACTGAATGGGGGACGTTTTGACCAAAATGGGGGGTGTTTTGACTAGGGAACGTTTTGACTTGATACCAGTTCAAATGAGGAATGCGTACTAATAAATGTCCCGTCTAATTGCTTGCATATATATTTCATGAATACGCTGATATTTATGTCGACGTTGGGTCTATCTAAATTCACAGGAGCCTCCGAGTTAAGAATGAAGAAATTGGGTCGCGAAAATATGTGACATTTGATTTTAATGGTGTAAATATATCTTGTCCACAAGCTTTTGGTGCTTTAATTAGTGTTTATGTGTTTTGAGATGTTTTTACTTACAAAACATACAATTTTCAGGCAGAATCATGTATTAAATTTTGCCGAGAGTATGACTAAAAATAGAAACGATAAATTTGTTGGTTTTTCCAACATAAATTTCATTAATTAACGAACAAAACTTACTATGCAAGAAATTACTTCGAATAATCAAAAATTGATATGTTCAGTTGGGAGTTTTTTCTTTGCATTGGGAATTTTTTGTTTCAAATTGGGAAAAATGGAGCATTTTTGGCATAGGGAAATTTCATGGGGCCTATATTCGGCCCCGTGTGACAAATGGAAAAAAAAGCCCTAAAATTCGCACTCCTTCAATAAGAAATGATGTGAAACATTGCAAGTAATGAAATGTCATACCTTCAGAAACAAAGAAAACGTATTTCCTTCTCAAATTTACCCTAAAGATACTAACTACGCATCGCATTTCTCGTCGTCGGAAGGAAGAGGAAGAGACCGGTATTGACCGGTTCTATTTACCGGAAAGATATGCGGAAACGCGGAGAAAGATTTACCGGTACGCCTATAGTGCGCAATGGAGGTAAAGTGCGCAATGGATAAGATAAGACAAAAAGCTATAAAAATATTTTATACTTCTTTGGATAAGATAATCTTTATTTCACGTCGGTTTTAACAAACATTTTAACACTAGCTAATACAAGCAATTTTCCAACAAAACAAGACTATCATTTAACATACAAAACAAACAATCTATATAGGGAGAGAAAGCAAAATTATAAGCATAAGCTTCTGGTTAAAAAGCATTAGCACATTCACAAAAATCATAGATTGGAAATAACTATCTATTTACAGAACATATTAAGAGATGAGAGGACAATGCTAATCAAGACCAATGGTCTAAAAACAGATTAAAAAGAAACCGAGAAATAAGAGCTGACAGTGAAAAAATGACACAAAAAATGTCTTAATACAGGTATCACCTCAAATCAGATTTGCTGTGAACTGATTAGCACTCTTCCCTCATACAAACATAAAAGAACAAATAAGCTGAACTAAAGAAAAAAACAAATATCTGTATTAAAAGATCAATGAGAAAAATATAAGTAAAATGAAAATATTTTTGCAAGTATGTATTGTGATCAGTAGCAGCAATCCTGATGCATACTTAGTCACATGACATAAAACTACAAATTAGAAGGTAGAGTGCGCAATGGAATCAATTTTTTTAGGAACGATTATTAAGTAAACTGTGGCAGTTATCACGAGACCCGTGCACTTAGGTCTCAAATTCCACAAATAAGCAAGTTCTTTATAACAGTGCTGTTAAAATATATCAAATATTGATGCCTGGTAAGCGCATATAAGTTTGGTATCATTTTAATGTGTATTGTCCACTGAAAAAGAAAATACAGAAATTAATTGACAATATATATGTTATAGGTCGATTTTCTAATTTATAGTTACCAATGTTACTTACACCGGAATGTTACCTATTTGTGTTCGGATAGCTTAAACTGGAAGTGATGTCGCGACATGACGTCGTATAATTGACTGTTATAAAAAGAATATCAACCATTTGAACGTGAAATTAATGTAGTGTATACTGTTCCTGATAAGATAAAGGTCCCGCTTCGTGCATAAACTATTGTCTTTATATGTATTTACCTTGGTCTGTCCCTTAGCATTTCTTCAAATTTGTTATGAAATTTTCGTGTCGTTGACATTACTGAGACTCCAAGAAATTACATTTATATCCATCACCTCTATTAAAGTCTTCTAATCTGGTTATGAAGCTGTCTCCAAATATTGCATACATTTTTCAAATCCAATTTAGGCTGATAGGGGATGTATACATGCTTTGGTTTAAATATACCAATGTACCCTGTTGACACTGAGTGACACTTATCAGAATTACCACTGTTGGACAATAAACGATCATTGTTAGAAAATAAGAAGCAGAAAGAGAACTAGGAATAAAATCATTAATTCATACTTTCAAATCCTTCTTGTTTCATATTTATAAACTAACAAACTGAAAAATTCCCTACTATGACAGACATAACGGGGCTGTTGAAACTGCTATCAAATCCGAAACCAGACAAAGCTGCGGGACCTGATAACAAAGCCACCTGTCCTTAAAGAACTTCGAAATGAGATAACTCCAATTATAAAAGTTATTTTCCAAAAATCCTTAATTTCACGTACTCAAAATATGGACATCAGCAAATGTTTGTCCCCTTTTTAAAAGGATGTAGGCATTTAAGGCCAATTTATGGTTTTGCACTCATTTTTTATCACAACTGTCACGAATTGAGTAGCTTTGGAGACTTGACAGTCTATTCTCTTTTTAATAACGTAGCTCCTGTGAGACTCAGCTACTACAGCTTGTTAATAACATTGAGAAAAACCTCACGAAAAGGTTATCAAACTGATCTAGTTCTTTTACATTTTTGCAAAGTCAGTCATCTAAAACTTCCATATAAACGGCAAGGGCATGGCACCAACAACCCTACTTTATTATGGATTTAATCTTTTCTTATAGGTCGCAAATAGTCAGTTAGTCTTGAAGGTGGACTATCAACTCAAGTATCTGTTACATCTGGATTACCACAGCGGTCTGTACCTGGGCCGTTACTATCTTCATTATATATAAATGACCTCTTCGAAACACTCAAATACCAAATTCGTTTGGCTACTATTCATAGCCCTCAAGATTCCCATATTCTACAAGAAAACCTAATTTAAAGCTGGAAAAATGAGAAGAGAAGTTTGAAATGGTGTTCGGCCCAAGTAAATGTACTGTCATAAACATTTCTAGAAATAAGAGAAAAATGAAGTTTAACTACAGTATATACAAAAACGTACTTCATGGACATACTTTAGAAACAGTTCAGGATGCAAAATACCTAGGCCTTGATAACTCTGATGACCTCTCTTGGAACAAACACATAAGTAGAATAGGAACATCATCACCAAAACATGAGAAGATCAAGCATCTTGCCTACAAGACTCTTGTAAGACCGCAGTTGGAATACTCTTCATCTGTCTAGTCCCCTTACATCCTGTATAATATTGATAAAATTGAAAATGTCTAACGTAGAGACATCCGCTGAGTAAAAATAATTATTCACATTAGACATTGTCAGTTTATGTGAAGTATGACTATGACTATTGAGTTAGGGCTATCTAGGGGGCGTTTCAAGATAAATTTATTCATTTATTTGTTTGGTTTGGGTTAGGCGCAGCAGTTCAGTTATATAACGACGAGAAGTTGACGTAAACAATGTTCATGTTTACCAGTACAAGTTCACTTGTTCTCAGCAAGTAACTGCCAACTTCCCCAAATTAATAAGAAGTTGAGGACAAATTATTTCAGATGTAATGTTTTATACAAAATCGTTATGGAGAACACGCGAGCAATTATTTTGTTTAGAGAAAAAGAAAAGTGACTTTTGACTATTGAGACTGCATGATTTTTGTTGTTGTTGTTGTTGTTGTTTTCGCGTCCACTCGGAATATTGGATAGTAATGTAACAAAGCGACAATATTGTGGTACATTGGCTGATTATTTACATACGAAAGTACTAGACTAAGCATTTTGCAAAATGCGCTACATTAGCACGTCCATCATTCTTTATCTTTGGTAGATGTGTAGAAAAGATTGCGGATAACATTACATTTACGGTATCGTTGCCGCTAGCAACCATGGATTGTCCTTAAATTGAAAGATGCTGTCTAATTCGCTAAATGATGCAGGTAAGTTCCTGAGAGTCAATATTTCTAAACAATGCATATCTCGATACATTTTAGTTCATTAACTGCTAATTGCTATTACTGTAACATTTGAAATTTAAAACCTGCTATTGAATTATAGACAGCTGCCTATATATGTTTCTTTTTGCAAACAAAAACATGAACAAGGTCGTAGTGTTTGTTTGGATGAAACTAGGCCGACTAAATATGATCTGTAGTCAATTTGATTTTGACCATATGTTGCATTTATGAAAATTTTGAGATTTTCGCGGAAAATACAAAGATAGATTATGTTTTCGTTGTATTAACACAGGAATAAGTTACACCCTTAAACAGTGCATACTATATTTTGACAAGATATCATGTAATTATAAAAACTGAAACTGAAGTTCATTTTTTAAGCTAGTGCGTTTTGAAACTATCAAAACTTGTTCACCTGGTGGATGAGACTTGTAGAACCAGTACATTTCATTTTCAGTGACTAATATAATGTGCTTAAAGTGCCTAAACAAATTATCGTCTAATTGTTTACCTTTTCTTCTCGAAAATCTCTAAAGCATTAAAATGCTCGTCGGAACTTAATGTTAACTTACTGGAACCTACAGACAAACGTGTACTGAATACTAAGAAAATTATAAATGGCGGTATGAAGAATTTATTTGTAAATTCGAAGGACTCGGCAAAATATAGAACGGGACATGCCAACGATATGCACAGTTAGTTCCGTCTTGTGAATTTAAGCTTCAATTAAATCTGGGCAGAAGGTTTCGACATGAAGTACAGAAAAAATCTATCTCTGACGTTATGTATAATACTAAAGGGGATATTATTCAGTGCAAACTCATTCAATCATAAAGCCTGTAATATATCCACAACTAGGATTGATACGGATCATTGCATTCCAGGCACATCAGTCATAAAATAGATCAAACAAACTTTATTAAAAAGTAACCTTTATGGGGACCTAACTCCACAAAATCAAAATAATCCAATGATATGCACAGGACTTCATTCATATCAGTTGTTTGAAGATATCCGACAAGAGGGTTTCGAGATGAGCCATCAAGCTAAATGCGGACGGACAGACGGGCGGACGTACAAATGAGACCTAAAAAATAGGTTTGTTTCTGGTTTCCCGACCGACCGTCTTTTTTTACCACCGACCGTAACTTTTTTAAGGACCCCTCGAAAAAAAAATGAAAAAATAACCGACCCGTTATCTGTCAGAGGAGTGCCGCGAAGCGTCGTGGGAACGAGCCGAATATCGGCTGAAATATTCTTTGATGCGTCCCGAGTTAGAAAGTTCTGCCCCATGTCAATCAAAATCCCAGTCGATTCCAGTATTGTTCAGAACAATAATCCCTGTCATTATCAATGTGTAAAAGTTAATTGATAAACAATGCAACTTTAGATATCGCGTTTACACCACTTGTTAATTAGCGATATGCAACTTATGTTTAAGCCGTTAGAAAAACATTACTGTTTACAAAAAAAACATGGACGCTCGGCGTCTGCCCACCTGATATTTTCTTATCAGTTCTAAAAATAGAAAATACAAGGGATTTATATACAAACACGATCTCTCCTATATGTCTTGCCTACTTAAAAATAAAAATTATCTAAATAGAACAACAAGTTGGATAATTAAAATCATTATTTTGTTTGCTTGATACGATTACATAAGCCGGTCAATCGTTAAGGTCTACAGAAAATTTATTATCATTGCCGAGGCTGTGTTTGGTCCAAAACAAATTAAATGCTTTAAATAAGCAGAAATTATAAGTATGGTGAAAAAAGAAATTCAAAACAGGTATTTCATCAAGGATTTTAAATGTTTACTTTCGTTTTCCATATTTGTCACCCGTTTTCGCGACCGTGATTTTCGGACAACTTTAGCATTTCTTACAAGATTTTTCTGGTACAATCTAAATAGAAAGCCATATAAAAGTCTGCATTTAAGAAAATATGATCACTGTTGCAAAATCAGCACTTGTTTTGAAGCATTTTTCGATAATAAAATAATGCAAAGGCACCAAACCCCACCCGCTTTTAGGCAACTAAAATATAAATTGATTAAAAAAAAATTGTAATGATAAATGTACTTGTTTTAGATAAAGTTTGTGGAAGTTGCGTTAATAACAGTATAGCTTGACCCCAGAAAAGCTGATCTTGACATGATATTGCAGTTACCAGTAGTATGTTGAGAAAAGGAAACAGCTTTAATGAAAGTTATACATGTTATAGTTCTTACATGGTATTTTATTCTTTGAAGGCAATGAAAATTCCCCCTTTTCACAGTATGTTATTTATTTATTTTTTGGGGGGTTTACGGCACACCAACACAGTATGAGTTCTATGGCGCCAAACAGGACTACAAATTTTGCATAACAGTATGTGCATGATATTTTTTTTTACTTTAGTTAATTTTGGAAATTTATTCTGTGCTTTCCTAACTTTCCTTGGTGAACCTAGTTCTAATACATTTATCTATATTTATTAATGTAAAGCAATAATGAGCAATTGGTACACGTATGCAACCGAGCTTCATGTCCCATATTAAAAAAAAGAGAAAAAAACCTACCGACCCATACTTTTTTTTGAGCTGTAACCAGAAACAAACCTATTTTTAAGGCCTGACGAAGGCAGAAACAATATGTATCCAATGAAGTGGGAAAGCGTAATAAATGGAAGTTTTTGTAGATTAAAACTATTTTAAAGGAAAGTTATTCTCAATATATATTTAGAGAGCTCTTGATAGAAAAATTACTCAAGCTTGATAAAAGTAACTCTTCTAATTGTCTTACCAGGACATTACTATAAGATCATACATTTAAGTTGTTGCACATTTCATTACATTTTATGAACAGACTAGTATAAGAAACAGGGTCTGTTTATGTTCTATGCTTGCAAAGGACCCCTTATATAGATTCTTATAAATTTGATTGATGTTCCGTAGGTTATGAAAAAGTTAATTACAGAAAAATTGCAAAAACAAGTTTATCTTGAGAGGACCTAAGGATTGAGTGCACATTCATAGTTCATTGTCCACATTAGCTTATGCCGACAATGTCTATTAGGACAGTGTAACCTCTATGAGAAACGAACTTTGGTAGAAGACCTTAGAAGATAGACGAACTTAGAAAATACTACTTTTAAAAAAAAATGTTAACCGTTTAGTTGAAGTCCCATTGCCGTCATGAGAGTGACTCGCCATATGCATCCCCTATCATACAGACAGGTCCATACCTCTGCCAATTATTTCATTTTTTCCCCTTATATGGTGGTGATACGGAACAACCTTCTTTCATATGATTTTATGCTACCTGATCTTGATAGATTCAATCAGACCCAGCACTCCTACTACAAACCATAGCTGAAACATTGTTTGTAACCTTTTAACTCATCTGCTGCAATCTTTTAACACCTATCATATTTTTATTAACTCTTGTCAATTATCTGTTACCTTTTTTTTCGCACTGACGCGCAGTTGCGGTAATACACGGAAATGGAGTTTAGCAGAATCAATAAATACATAGGGCGCGTTCGGCATACATACTCGAGCTAACCCGAGTCACCCTGGGTATTACTCGAGTATAACTCGTGTAACCCGGGCGATGGTAGTTGTGTCACCCGAATTCTACCCACCTCCTGAAGCTGGGAAAGGCGGGTGATCGCATCCGAATGCATTAACACTTTAAACATGGCGTCGTTGGTAACTTGTAAAGTTTTGGGTGCAATTGCTATCAAGGCTTTATCTCAATAAAAGCAGATGATATTGAATTGAAACTTCAAACAAGTCTTTCAACTCATCAGATCTACCAAAATAACCAAGTTAGATATCTCTTGATCGAATCTAATGTAAATTATGGGTCTCATTTATAGACATATTGCTTTGAAACCTAATTTTACATCTTAAGGTCAAGATATACATGTATAACTAACCACAGATGATCAAGTCCCATTACTCTAATATGAATTTTGACAAAATTATGCCCCTTTTGGATTTAGAAAATGCAGTTTTAAGTTTTACATGCAAGTTAGTATAACAAAACTAATGCAGATGTTTGGTTAAAACTTCACATATTTCTTCGGGTACTATGTAAATTAAGGTCATATCAACATATCACAAGCCTCATAACTACCTGAGTCAGACCGCTTTTTGGGGTTAAAGTTTTGCATGCAAGTTGTATTTTTTAAACTAATGCAGATACTGGGTTGAAACTTCACACATGTCTTCCATGCTGCAAAGGACATAGCAACTTCCATAACTCTTACTTGAACTTTGGCCAGGTTATGCCCCCTGTTTAAACTTAGAAAAAGCTGTTTAAATTTTGCATGCAAGTTACTAGCTCGGAAACAAATGCAGATATTGGATTGAAACTTCCATACATGTCTCCAGTGTTGTAAAGGAAGGTCAAATTTAGCATCAATTTCCATAACCTTCATTTTGGACAAGTTATGCCCTCTTTCTTGTGCATAGATATTGTTGGGTTTGCATGCAAGTTGCTATCTCCAAAAGTAATGGGGGCATTGGGTTGAAATTTCTCACATGCCTTCAGGATTGTAAAGTAAGGTAAAAACATCAAGTCCCATAACATTTGCTTTAATTTTGGCAAAATTATTCCCTTTTTTTTGTAGTCAAGTTGCTCTTGCCAAAACTAAGGGCGGTACTGGGTTGAAAACTATTCAGAGTTTTAAAGCTAGATTATAGAATCAAGTCAAATATTCCTTGAATCATTATTTCAATTCTAGAACCGAAATTCATTTATACCGACAATTGCCTTCGAATAGTGGAGCGTACTGTCATTGTTCTTTTAAAACCTTTTACTTTCTTCTAAATGCAGAGTAACGTTGAAATGCTCTTTTGTCATGACCCCCCCCCCCCCCCCCCCCCCGTAAATACTGCTGAATAGGACAGAGGTTGAGAAATCTGCTTCTTACAGCAACATCCATGTCAAGCATATTTCGAGGGTTCTCGTTCTGATTCTTAAAGCGTGTAAGTTTTCTTTCTAGGTTCACAAGGGACAACTTTGAGAATAACATCTAGACTTAAAAACACATAATGGGTGATAAGGACAAATAATCCACAAAAGAAGCCACGCATTGATGTTGAAGTTACAAGTAAAAAATTCAACCTCCCTACTTGTCGACAAACCTTCAACAGACACATATGGTACTGTTGTCTAGTTATCTCAGTAGTTGATGAACTGTACAGCCAGTCTAAAGGTCACGGGTTTGATCCGGTTAGCGAAGAAATTCCTTCCATGGCTTTTGCAGTCTACCTAAGTTCATGCGGATGTAGAGTTGTCAGTTCCTTAAGAAAGTGCACTTAGTTTGCTAAGCTTGCCAGGGAGAGTGAACATTTGTTACCATTAGTGACTGTCAGTCATATATGGCAATATAAGATTGTAGGAAATGGTGTTGGACCCAACTGAACAACATCTAGAACTGGTACTTGGTCTTTTAAAAGTCAAACTAGCATTTAGCACATTTCATGGCTGTACTACGTACACAGTTTGAAAAAAAAAGCATACTGTTTGTTATGTGCTATTTGTGAGCATGGTGAATTCAGTTATGTCATTTTAAACACAGACATTTTCATTCAAAAAAAAAGAAATTCATTAGCATGTGGGAATAGAGACAGCAGAGTTGAACTTTTTTCAATCGACATGGCTAAGTGATAGATCAACGTCCCTAGCTAAAGGTTGCGGATTCGATCCCATGTCAAGATATAAAAAAGTAGTTGAAAATGGTAAATGTATCAACAACTTTCCCTGGCATTCAGCTAAAATGTGGAAAGTGGATTCTCTCACCGTGACCTGCGTGTCAATGGTTACCGTCCAGAGTCACATGAGAGTGATGATTATGGCCAGTGTCCTATACATGGGTCTTGGCAAACAGTGCAGACTTAGTTGAACACCGCAAAACAGATCATGTGATCAGGGCCTCCACTGTTTCCTTAAATGAGTTTCAGTCACAACAATGAAAAAAGAAATGATTATACCAAACACCCTTTTTTAACCAGGTTTTCAATGAAAACCTGAGTTATTAGATTGGGGTAGATGTCGGTCGGGCGGGCTGGGCGGCGGCGGCGGCTTCAAACTGGGGTTTCCGGTCAATAACTTTTGTTTCGGTAAAGATATTTGAATAAAACTTGGTATGTATGTAGCTTATATCAAGACAAAGTCTGAGATTAATTTTGGGGTTTCTGGGGTCAAGGTCAAGGTCACTGTTACTTAAAATAGAAAAAGGGTTTCCAGTCAATAACTTTTGTTTCGGTAAAGATATTTGGATAAAACTTGGTATGTATGTAGCTTATATCAAGACAAAGGCTGGGATTGATTTTGGGGTTTCTGGGGTCAAGGTCAAGGTCACTGTTACTTAAAATAGAAAAAGGGTTTCCAGTCAATAACTTAACTTAGGAATGAGCTATCATGATGGAACTTGGTGTATAGAAAACTTGTTGTAGCTTGGGATTGATTTTGGGGTTTCTGGGATCAAGGTCAAGGTCATTGTTACTAAAAATAGGGTTAGGGTTAGGTTAGGGTTAGGGTTAGCATATCTTTACATGCATGGAGGGATTTTGATGAAAGTTGGCACAATTGTTCACCATCATGAGACGGAGTGTCATGCGCAAGAACCAGGTCCCTAGGTCTAAGGTCAAGGTCACACTTAGAGGTCAAAGGATACAAGAATGAAAACTTTGTCCGGAGCATATCTTCTTCATGCATAGAGGGATTTTGATGTAACTTGGCACAATTATACACCAATCATGAGACGAAGTGTCTTGCGCAGTTCCCTTCTTTAGAATTACTTCCCTTTGTTGTTACTATAAATAGCTTATATTGTAACTTTTTCATTACTAGACGTAGGGAAAAATCGAGACCACTTTTCTGTAGTACAACATGCATGTTACATCCAATTTTGAGGTGTATTTTGACCAATCTCTACCTGGTAAGGATTCCTGTGTGGACTTACATTTTTTTTTTTTTTTTTTTAAGATTAACTTCCCTTAGTTGTTACTATAAATAACTTATATTGTAACTTTTTTATAACTGACCGTAGGGAAAAACCAAGACCACTTTTCTGTGGTACAACATAGTTGTTACTTTCTAATTTTAGGTGTATTTTAAGGTATCTCTACCTGGTAAGGAGTTTTTTTGTGGACTTAGAAAAACAAAAGAATTACAATGATTACTAAACAACCACAAAATTAAAATTACATCTGCAAATACAGGTGCTAGAGTAAAGAAATTTGCTGTGATGGGCGTATATTGTGACATTCTGGCACTCTTGTTTATTCTTATGAAAAGTGTTGAAAACCTGGTTTCGTGGCATTGCCGCGTTTCTTGTATTTGAAATGGTTCGGGGTAGTAGAGTCATGTTTAGACATAAGAGGATTAATATAAGTTGTAGATTTTGCTTCGGAAATGAATTAAAGGATAAATTAACATAAAATAGAAATTTCTAGTCTAATAAACATTATGGGCTGAACATTTTTTCTAAGTGTTACTTGATCCCAGAATCTGGAAATTCGATTGATAATAATCCAGGCTGATCTTTCACTCTGACAGAAGTCGTACCAGTTCATCCCTAACAACGAGACCAGACTGTCTGTCCTCATTATGGTCATCAAACATATCTATATTAGGTTCTTCACAAAAAAATCATTTATTTCATTGTCATTGAAAATGCAAACATTATTTAAGATACACGCAGCGACAATGCAATCAACTAACAGCACTATACCGCATACATAAAACATATACATATAGACCACTAATTCAACACAATTTCTGATACGAGGGATACTGTCCCGTCTGATCAGCTGTTTATTCTGGAAAATGAAGTCATTATGTGTCAAAAGAAGCAACATTCTTTATTATTGTTACAGCTCAGAAGCTTTTGAACTGTTAGCATATAGGTAACGTTCTCCATCATTTTCAGTTACTCGATAAAGCGTTCGGGCTACAATTGTTACTCGTGTCACTCAGGTGAACTCGGGTGATCTAGTCAGAGTTACACGGGTTTGTATGCCGAATGCGCTCATAGAAACTGTGACCACTTCAGACTTGATTTCCTGCATTCTAGAACAGTAATGAAAAATAAAATAAAGTTTCCTTTTAAAAAGGAAAGGCTTGGCTGGTTTTGGCATAGTCTACATAACTGGACAAGTGGGGGTAGGGGTCATTACATAAGATTCTATGCAAAACATGATTGCGATTTTCTACTGCTTTTCCCATGGGAACGCCAGTCTTAACTTTAGAGGCAATGGTATTGAACAATTCTTGGCGTTTTGTGTTTTGAACTACTGGTGTCCAACCTCCATATAAAATTTTAAGACTCTAGCCCAAAGCGTTCTAGTTATTGGTCGGAAACCAATTTCATTTACTAGGTCCTTGTGACTTCGACCCAGTGATAAACTTGTTATCAATGTTAAAGGGAGGGTGTGTGTGTGTTTGTGGTGTGCACGTCTGCATGCTGTTGGTTTCATTTTTGGAGGCTGCGTTTTTGGTACATGGCATTCCCTGTTTGATATTTGTTTTATAGAAAGTATAGACCAGACCGCTGTCCATTTCGCATGAACTCTATTTCCTCTCCTTCTGTCCATTTCGCGTAAATGAACTCTATTTCTTCTCTTTCCGACTCTTTATTTAGCGTTCTATTTTTAGATTTTTTGGAATCGGAAAACCCAACTTGTTACTTAAAATAATATTTATTCCGGCGCCATTTTGCATAGCTCTGGGTGAGTTAGTCCAATAAGATGAATTTTTCTTTTTTTTCTACTCTATCGATCAGTTTGTATTTGCTTTATATAATTATATAAGTTAATGCATTCATTTTAATCTAAACAATGACTTACTGTATATTATCTGCTATAGTAGGCAGTTAGTCAAAATAATTCGACGTTCTGATAATAATTTGTTTTATATTTGTGACACTGGTTTCCCAGTAGTTTCCGGACCCAAGTAGTTTTCCAGACCTTTTATATTTCGTGCTATATAGACTTTACGCCGTCGTAAAGCATCTGGGTAACAATTTCATATCATCTAGACCTTTGTTGCCTTTACTTAGCAGCGAAAACCTAGCTTTACCGAACTTATTTATTATTTGAATATCCAGGTTGTTTAACTTACTTCGATGTAATGTTTACACAAGAGATTGTCAACTGCATGGGAATTCCAGTGACTGCGCATGCGCAGAAATTGAGCCCCTTTGAAGGTAAAATCAGTCACCTGATGCACCCATTTCCAGACGATACAGTAAAAACATTCAGATAGTAATATATTTAAAATAAAACAATGAAGGTCAGAAATTCACTATACCACGGCATTAAATCATCAATTAAAAATAGGAACCAAAATAGACAGGAATTTACCTATGGTACCTTCTATCAATCAAATGTTTAGCAGCAGTGTCCATGCTTGAGTGATCAGGGCGTTAGACTACCAGTTTTGAGACCGGTCGTGTTCTTTTTTTCTTTCTTTTTTTTAAAGTTGTTAATTATATCAAAACTTCTTATGGTAATTTCTTTTTTATAATATTACCAGTCCGCTCAATACGTCCCTTCATTTTTGGCGTGACGTTGCAAACGTTATTCAAACGTAGTTAGACATAGCTGTAATGAGCGTATTATAAGTCTAGTATTTGTTAAATTCTTGATATATACTTTTCAAATCATCATCACACCTTAGAATTATGTTTTAATTTTGAGTATATATAACGAAATCGGAAATGTTTGCTTTTAGAGAAAGGTTACAACTGTTACAATGGAAGGTCCGGAAAACTACTCGGACTAACCGAGATATTTATGGAAATAATTGCCCCCTTTGAGGCCTCATCTACATTTTGTGTTATGAACGCAACTGTAATACGAGTTCTGCATGGTATTAACGAAGAACCTAGCTGTTTTCTTTGAAAATTTTATGTTTTTTTCTATGTTTTGTTTGAAAGTTACTGGCAAAAAATAGCGATTTCGGTACGGAAACAAGTCAAGTCAAGTCAAGTCAATATTTATTTATTGTCGGTAGATAAAATAACATTATAAAACATAAGCTATGTATAGCTTTTGACCGACATATTCATACATAGAAATCAACATGTTAAATTACACATTTTACATATATAAAATCTATCATAAATTGATATAAATTAAGAGCTGAAAGACAGTACATCTCGAAAGACAAAGGTAGTAAGCACAGAAGAGTACTATTTGTTTAAGAGTATGGAAATAAAATTTCTAATTCATTGGTTAAGTAAATAAATAAAATATACTTTATCTATATAATAAATTACTAATCTGAATAATAAATAACTAAACTCAAAATATCTAAGCACATGCACATGCAATGACAGAAATGGATAAAAAGCTTAAAATAAAGTACATGCTTTTTGCAACTAAGAATATAAAGCATACACAACAAACAGCCTAAGAGCACATAATAATTCAAAATTAGAGAACAGATAAACATCGAAAGACTAGAAATTAAGACTCAGACATAGTTAAAAATAATAAATAAAGCAGACTAACACAAGCTAAGGCAATGCAGGTTTACTGGGAAAATGAACATGAGCAGCTCTCTCCGTTCCATGCACCAATCAAATTTTTAAAGTTATTGTAATTGACCTCATCCCTAAGGTGTTGTGGCAATGAGTTCCAGAGTTTAGGTGCATAGGACCGGAAAGAGTTGCTACCATAACTGGTTGTTCTTACCTGAGGAATATTAGCTACATTTGTGTACCTAAAATTGAAAGAGTGAGTTTTTAATAGTAACCAAGTCATGTAAATAGGGCGGTCCTTGTTTATGAATAATTTTGTGAATTTCTAGTGCCATGGTTCTAATTCTTCATAATTTTAACGTTGGAAGTTTGGATTTGGTTAGAAGTAAATCATAATCAGATATATAATCATCATAGATGAAGCGCAGCGCTCTTTCCTGGATCTTTTCTAGTTTTTTAGTATATACTTCACCACAAAAATGCCAAGTAAGGGGGCAATAGTTAAAATTTGATAAAATGAAAGAGTAATAGATATTTAATTTGCCTAGTTTACATAAGTGTTTCCCAATTCTCTTTAAAACATTTAACTGCCTTGAAGCCTTTTTACAGATGTTAGAAATGTGGGTGTCAAATTTTTGTTTGAAGTCAAAAGTTACCCCTAAAAGTTTAACATCGTCATCACAGGAAATGGTACTTCCATTTAAGTTAAAAGTTATGTTTTGATCTTTTGTTTTTTTACCAATGGCAATTGCCTGAAATTTATCTGGATTGGCTTTCATATGGTTGTCTGAGAACCATTTTATTAAAGATTGACTATCTGACTCCAAAGAGTTAACAACGTTTTCTATATTTGTGTCACTGCAGGAAAGGGTGTTATCATCCGCATAATTATACAAGTCACACTTATGGACGAAATCAAAAATATCATTGATGAAAATATTAAAAAGTACGGGACCTAGAATGGAACCTTGAGGAACACCTTTATAAATATCTTTGAAAGTACTTAGATGTGAACCAAGTTTGACACATTGTTTTCTGTTACTAAGATAGTTTGATAGCAAACCTAGTGCTTCATCCGAGACACCATAACAGCTAAGTTTCATGAGTAAAAGGTCATGGGGGAGGCAGTCAAAGGCTTTTGACAGGTCCATTAAAATTGCAGCAACATACTTATTATCATCTAGTGATCTTTTCCAGTCCTCAGTTATTTTAAGGAGGGTACTTTGACAACCATAACCTGGCCTAAAAGCAGGTAGGTATGAATTAAAATGTCTGTTAAAAAATTCCATTAGCTGGGTATTAATTGACCTTTCAAAGATTTTAGACATAATTGGTAGTATACTAACAGGCCTATAGTTGCCTTTATCAAGTGTACTATTTTTCTTGTGAACAGGGGCAACCTGAGCTATTTTTAAGCAATCAGGAAATGCTGAAGTTTGGAAACTTAAGTTTACTGGGAAACCAGTAGTGGGGATATTGCCCATTATGAAAACATCTCAATATTTCCTAGGATCGCATCAAATTAGTTGGACTAGTAGGCAGTCAACTTGCCAATACTAGCATACGGAAAGTAGATCTGTACAACCTTTAGAGATGTGACTGTCTTGCCCCCAACAGTGGACAAAGTATGATCCAGTTATTGGAGTCCTGTCCACAGGTACCTTGTGGCTGGAAATACAGCCACCGTTTTGACTAGCCACCGTGATTTGATGTTATTTCTCCTATTTGAAATTCTTTACATACACAGTCACCAAATAACCAACAACAATTCGATTTAAATGCTTAATTTTTAGCTCACCTGTCACAAAGTGACAAGGTGAGCTTTTGTGATCACGCAGCGTCCGTCGTCCGTGCGTCCGTGCGTGCGTAAACTTTTGCTTGTGACCACTCTTGAGGTCACATTTTTCATGGGATCTTTATGAAAGATGGTCAGAATGTTCACCTTGATGATATCTAGGTCAAGTTCGAAACTGGGTCACGTGCGGTCAAAAACTAGGTCAGTAGGTCTAAAAATAGAAAAACCTTGTGACCTCTCTAGAGGCCATATTTTTCACAAGATCTTCATGAAAATTGGTCAGAATGTTCACCTTGATGATATCTAGGTCAAGTTCGAAACTGGGTCACGTGCGGTCAAAAACTAGGTCAGTAGGTCTAAAAATAGAAAAACCTTGTGACCTCTCTAGAGACCATATATTTCACAAAATCTTCATGAAAATTGGTCAGAATGTTCACCTTGATGATATCTAGGTCAAGTTCGAAACTGGGTCACGTGGGGTCAAAATCTAGGTAAGTAGGTCTAAAAATAGAAAAACCTTGTGACCTCTCTAGAGGCCATATATTTCACAAGATCTTCATGAAAATTGGTCAGAATGTTCACCTTGATGATATCTAGGTCAAGTTCGAAACTGGGTCACGTGGGGTCAAAAACTAGGTCAGTAGGTCTAAAAATAGAAAAACCTTGTTACCTCTCTAGAGGCCATATTTCTCAATGGATCTTCATGAAAATTGGTCAGAATGTTCACCTTGATGATATCTAGGTCAAGTTCGAAACTGGGTCACGTAGGGTCAAAAACTAGGTCAGTAGGTCTAAAAATAGAAAAACCTTGTGACCTCTCTAGAGGCCATATTTTTCACAAGATCTTCATGAAAATTGGTCAGAATGTTCACCTTGATGATATCTAGGTCAAGTTCGAAACTGGGTCACGTGCCGTCAATAACTAGGTCAGTAGGTCTAAAAATAGAAAAACCTTGTGACCTCTCTAGAGGCCATATTTTTTCAAGAGATCTTCATGAAAATTGGTCAGAGTGTTCAACTTGATGATATCTAGGTCAAATTCGAAACTGGGTCACGTGCAGTCAAAAACTAGGTCAGTAGGTCTAAAAATAGAAAAACCTTGTGACCTCTCTAGAGGCCATATTTTTCAGGAGATCTTCATGAAAATTGGTGAGAATGTTCACCTTGATGATATCTAGGTCAAGTTTAAAAGTGGGTCACATGCCTTCAAAAACTAGGTCATTAGGTCAAATAATAGAAAAACCTTGTGACCTCTCTAGAGGTCATATTTTTCAATGGATCTTCATGAAAATTGGTCAGAATTTTTTATCTTGATGATATCTAGGTCACATGTGCTCAAAAACTAGGTCACTTTGTCAAATAATAGAAATAACGACTTCATACTCAGTTCAACACTGGGTCATGTGGGGATAGGTGAGCGATTCAGGACCATCATGGTCCTCTTGTTTGATATATCCAGACATCCCAACTCTCCCGATCGGGTTTCTCCCGATTCTGGTTGTAAAACCCGATCACCCCGATCAGAAGTCTCAATCTCCCGATTAAAAAAAACAACAACAAAACAACAAAAAAACCCACAAAAATTATGAAATAATCCACTTCTTTGCGCCTATCTGATACTGTATCACTACTGAGGAGTCTGTAAACAACAGCTTTCAGATATTTTCGCACCTTATTCTACCCGTGCTGATTATTGTTTATTACACGATTTAACAAAGCCAGGTGTTGATTAATGTGTCACAATTGAAATTAAAATCCAGACATTAGATATCTAATTAAATTCAATCAAATTTAGATTAGAAATTATACTGGCTTTACCTTTTTCTGTAACTTTTTGAAATCGAAAGTAGATGGTCGCCGAGTCAACCTGCTAGGTTTTAAAAAACATTTCTCTTAAATCATTTTGATAAGAGGAAATGTCATGGTAAATTTTTATATCACTTACTATCAAATGCTGTTAAACTGTCTTTGCATCATAACAATTTGTCAAACACATCCTTTTAACTGGAGATTAAGGCAAATCTACGAAAGTGTAACAATACCCGGACATTCAATTTTGGATAACAGAAGTTTGATCAATAAAAGTATTTGAGCCAGGGGTTTTAAATACTGGTTGACAGGGATGAGAATCAAACAGTAAATTTTCTATTCCTTGAACTTTTATTCTTTTAGCTATATACATTTTGTTTTTACAGTTCTAACAGCTGTACTGTTTGTCATGTAAAATTCACCTGGGGAGTCTTCTTTCCAACAAAAGAAATAAAAGTGCAGGTTTAATTCTCAGTGGTGTTTTGAATTTAGACATAGTGCTTAAAGTGCCATAACTATTTAATTTTGCACAGAAGGCTTCATGTATTATTGTTCCAAAACATTAAAAATGCATGAATAATAAGATATAGACAAGTGAATTTTTTTAAGACTAGTGATTTTATAAGGGCAAATAAGTTTATATTATCATTAGATTTGTTAAAAGCTTCGTTATCATGAACATAATTACCGCGGTATAAAATCTCCCACTTGAACACCTCAATCTCCCACTGTGGAAAGCAAAAACTCCCACTTGGCATTCAGAAAAAGTTGGGATGTCTGTATATCCAGAATTTTCAAGTGATATAAAAAAAATGACATTTTTAAATATAGATCATCGACAAATTCGTAATATTTTAAAGAAGCATTTAATTCAAAAGTTGTGGTTTATTTGGTGACTATAAATGTAAAGAATTTCAAATAGGAGAAATAACGGTCAAATAAAATGTGTCCTGAAGCATCATCTAGTGGTCCTCTACCAAGATGATTCAAATTATTTCCCTGGGGTCTAATATGGCCCCGCCCCAGGGGTCACATGGTTTATATAGACTTATATAGGGAAAAACATTGAAAAACCTCTTGTTAAAAACCATAGGGCCTAGGGCTTTGATATTTTGTATGTGACATCATCTAGTGGTCTTCTACTAAGATTTTTCAAATTATCCTCCTAGGGTCAAATATGGCCCCGCCCCGGGGGTCACATGGTTTACATAGACTTATATAGGGAAAAACTTTGAATATCTTCTTGCCCAAACCACAAAACCTAGGGCTTTGATATTTGTTATGTAGCATCATCTAGTGGTTCTCTACCAAGTTTGTTCAAATATCCCCCTAGGGTCAAATATGGCCCCGCCCTGGGGGTCACATGGTTCATATAGACTTATATAGGGAAAAGCTTTTAAAATCTTCTTGTCAGTAACCTACAACATTCAAATTTGGACCGCATGTATGGTTTTGAGTGGCAAGATGAACCTTGACATGAGTTGACCTTGGTATTGACCTAGTGACCTACTTTCACATTTCTGTAGCTACAGCCTTCAAATTTGGACCACATGCATAGTTTTGAGCACTGAAAAAAGCTTTGACCTTGACATTGACCTAGTGACCTACTTTCACATTTTTGAAGGTACAGGCTTCAAATTTGGACACATGCATAGTTTTGTGTTCCGAAATGAAATTTGACCTTGATTTTGACTTAGTGACCTACTTTCACATTTCTCAAGCTACAGCCTTCAAATTTGGACCACATGCATAGTTTTGTGTACCGAAACAAATTTTGAATATACATTGACCTAGTGACCTACTTTCACGTTTGAAGGTACAGGCTTCAAATTTGGACCACATGCATAGTTCTGTGTTCCGAAAAATATTTGACCTTGATTTTGACCTAGTGACCTACTTTCACATTTCTCAAGCTACAGCCTTCAAATTTGGACCACTTGCATAGTTTTGTGTACTGAACAAACTTTGACCTTTACATTGACCTAGTGACCTACTTTCACATTTTGAAGGTACAGGCTTCAGATTTGGACCACATGCATAGTTCTGTATTCCGAAATAAAATTTGACCTTGATTTTGACCTAGTGACCTACTTTCACATTTCTCGAGCTACAGCCTTCAAATTTGGACCACTTGCGTAGTTTTGTGTACCGAAATGAACTTTGACCTTAAGATTGACCTAGTGACCTACTTCCACATTTCTGTAGCTACAGGCTTTAAATTTAGACCACATGCATAGGATTGTGTACCGAAACAAACTTTGACATTGACCTAGTGACCTACTTTCACATTTCTCAAGCTACAGCCTTCAAATTTGGACCACTTGCATAGTTTTTTGTACCAAAATAAACTGTGACCTTAAGATTGACCTAGTGACCTACTTTCAAATTTCTCAAACTACAGCCTTCAAACTTGATGCACATGCATAGTTTTGTGTACAAAGAACTTTGTCCTTGAAATTGATCTAGTGACCTACTTTCACATTTCTCAAGCTACAGCTTTCGAATTTGGACCACGTGTTGTGTACGGAAATGAAATTTGACCTTGAGCTAGTCAGTAAGTCTTGAAATTTAGGAACATTCAAAAATGGCACATAGGTGGGTGCCAAGATCACTCTGTGATCTCTTGTTATCATCCATATGAATTTGACCATTTTCTAGGAGAGGGGAAATGCCTTGGGAGTCTTGCTTTGCATATTTGGCAAGGGACAAATGTTTGTTATGAGAGAAGTTTTGACCTGTTTGTGGGTTATCCGGATCATCTTGACATTCCAGGACATAATCTATGTAAGTGTCATAGGCTTGTTTGATATTTTTCCTGACAAGATTTTTAAAATTTATGTAATGTTGTTTGACCTTTGGGTTGGTGTTTTTTTTTGACCTTTTGGAACATCTTATTTCGTTTCCTAATCTGACGTTTAATGCTTCGGGTAATCCATGGTAGTTGGGGTCTTGGGCCTATTCTCTTGGTTGGAATGAATAGGTTCGTACCTTCAGATAGAACCTCTTTGAATTCTGACCATAGGTCTTCAACAGAACGTATGTTAACCTTTAAACAGTGAAGGGGATTCTGACTTTATGAACTGCTGAAATTTTGACCAGTCTGCTTTTTTATATAAGTGAACTAGGCGGGGTTTCATTTTATTGAACCTTGGCTTAACATTTGAGTGTACTTGTACTATATCATGATCGGACAATCCCGCCATAGTGTTTACATGCTTGACCAGAGTTGGGTTTGAGGTGAGGAAGAGGTCTAAAGTGTTGTTTAACCGTGTAGGAAGTCTAACCATTTGTTGGAGGGAGAAATCATTTATGACAGAGAGGAATTCTTCATAAATTCTACTGTGAGAGAATTTTAGGTGATTTAATTACTAATTATGTAATGATACTTAAAAGATCCAAGCCAGCATAGAAGAGAATTAGTCATCAAGATATGAGAACTTTGGAGGCAGTTGCTCATAATATTATGTATAATAATTTTGGATTAATTTGAAATAGCTGTCATCTTAAATAATGACTTGTATTGCTGGATCTGCTTCCCTTTTGATGTCATCCATAGGGAACTTCCGGCTAGTCATGCAGCTTTTGCAATACTTTCATCATTTCTACTCCACTAGCAAAGAACAGGTCCGTCATTATGCAAATCGCCCAGATATGAAACAGGAACCATAGGTTTGGCCAACTGACATAGCAGTGCAAATTTAGGTCTCTGGTTTTTTTAGTTAAATATTCATCCA
>NW_026463585.1:0-1780 GCF_021730395.1 Mercenaria mercenaria
GATCGAATATTCGAATATGAAAATCAAATTCGAATATTCGTAAATTATTGTATTTTTTTTTTTCAAAATAAGTATCATTGATTTTGGGCAATATGAGCATGCTAATTCTACAGATTAAAACCATGTCATGTTTGTTTATCGCGAATCAAAAGATGTCCAATTAACAAGAAAATAGCAATGCATAATTGGCAGGGGCCATCGTTACGGATTAACAGTTTGCAACAGGCGTCAATGTGTCAGATGCATGTCAAAAGATGTCCAATTAACAAGAAAATTGCAATGCATAATTACCTGGGGTCATCGCTACGGATTAACAGTTTGTATTAGGCGTAAATGTGATCTCTTTTTATCTTTTGTTCATTTTTATTGGCGCCTGTTTTATGTAACAAGTTGTAGATTTTTTTTTTTTGAAAACAATACCAACTTGTAGATATTGTCGATCTTTTCACAATATTTTGTACGACGTTTCAGACCATCCGCAGAATCGGTTTTCATCCGCCATCGGCCGTATTCGAATTAAATTTTGAAGTACTTTATAATAAAATCAAGCAATACCATATGATTCATGCATAAGTTCATGTTGAAGGAGGTTTAAGTCTGCCTTACTTGCTTTTTACACGACGATTTTTACACGCCGATTGAAAATTTTCAAAATGGCGGCGGTAATACAACAGCGCGTCACGTGTTTAAATAGGACGACCTGTTATTTTCAGATAAAATTGCGACGGTCTAAATTATAATCGTTTTGATTTTTTGTATCATTTTGAAGCTAAAACACTGAATTAGTTAAATCTGTTCATGATTATACTGATAGAATCGTGAAATAAAACGCTAGGATCGGCGGGATTTGCTAGGTTGGATCGGGTTACCCGAAACAGACATTTTTTGGCCTTATTACGTACGATGATCCACGCTTTAAACAAATGAATACGTTGTGTATATGCCAATCACTTAATAAGAATTTAAAGCTTCCATAAAAACAAACCGAATATTCGAATATATTCGAATATGGCAAACCGAATATTCGAATATTGATTTCAGTATTCGTTCCCATCCCTAGTAAAAAAATATTATAAAATGACAATATTTAAACACAGAAACTATTTTGCGGAAAGACAGATTTGTTGGTTTTGGGTTAAACGCCGTTTTCAACAGTATTTCAGTCATGTAACGGCTGGCAGTTAACCTAGCCAGTGTTGCTGGATTCTGTACCAGTACAAACCTGTTCTCTGCAAGTACCTGCCAACTTCCCCACATGAAAAAGAAGTGGAGGACTAATGATTTCAGATACAACGTCTTTTATCAAATCGTCACGGAGAACATTCGCCCAGCCCGAGGATCGAACCCACGACCCCGCGATCCGTAGACCGAAGCTCTCCCTACTGACTAAGCTAAGCGGGCGGGTATGCGGAAAGATAGAGCTCCTCAATTTTAATCACTAATGATTAATCAGTTCTTAGATATGGCCGAGTTATTATCATTATTATTATTATTATCATTTTTATCATTGTTATTATTATTTTTGTAAACATTTTCAAATGCGCTTTACATATAGAAATGCAGCCACACAGGGCGCGAAATTTATTCTCTACTTCAGACTCTGAGTGGCCTGACCACAGGGACAGAATGGGATAAAGCCCCAGAAGAGTTAGAAAGAACATATTTAGTTTATACATAATTTATTTTAGGTCGATTGTGAAGGAAGTTCTACAACTTATATTAATCACTCTCGACACCTCATTCCCGATGGAATCCATCGCCACGAGGGTATGAGAGAAGA
>NW_026463586.1:0-74586 GCF_021730395.1 Mercenaria mercenaria
GATTTTCGAATATTCGAATATTCGAATATTCGTTCCCATCCCTATTTTTTACATAAATAAAACTGCCTTTGCACCGATGCACTTAAAATTCGCCTGCCTGACATGTTTTGATTCCCAATAAATGCTAGCTATCTGACACCGGCGCGTATCTCTGAATTAAGTGTATGTCAGGTTTAACGGTTTTTTTCTCAAAAGTTTTACAGTTATATAAACTATGGTGTCTACTTGTAGCAGTGAGCACAATGCCCCACTTTATAGTGCTGCCTCACTAGAATATCACGCCGTAAAAACGTGATATGATACCCTACCCAGTAACATTGTACTCTGACACCGGGCTGACAAGTCCTAGGACTACCGTCTTGAGACCCAAGTGAGGAAGCTTCTAGTACCATTTTTACTTCTTTGGTATGAGGCGACTGGGCATCGAACCTATAACCGGTTCCGCTGGTGTGTGACTTTCTACGGGTTTTGCAAAATGCTCATTTTTGTAACATAGCATATGTTGCACAAACCTATGTGCAAGGGAAAATCTGATACACATTTTTCCAATTCGTCATTAAAAATTGCTGTATTCACAATCATGTCTTGAATGCTTAAGTACCTCAATGCAGATCAAGAATATAAAAAACTTTAAAGCGCTAAACATTTTTGTTGGGATATTTTTTTTTCTATTTTTGCGCGGCTTAGATTATCCAAGCCTGCTAAAATTCTCGAGTCATATATAACATCAAAGACCAAGATACTATGATAATTATAGGTTATTAGCTTTGTATCGGGAAATATGCACGAGTTCTTCGGTGGAAATATTGCGCGGCTTTAGGAGCATAACATTCTTCCGCTGAAGAACGAGTGCATATTTCCCAATGCAAAGATAATAACCTTTTTATTACATACTCATCTTCACGTGTGAAAATAATATAGATATCATAAATTTGTTCAATAGCCTGAATATGACTGACAATACTGAACTAAATAGAAAAAAAAACAACATACACTGAATTACGTCACGCACCCGATATGAAAGTCAAGCGTCAGTGTATGGAAAAAATATTGACGTTTTCGGTACTAGCGTAACTTAACGGGGAATAGAAACGAGTATGTAATAATAACTAATATCGTATTTCATAAACGAAAGAAACTTACTTATTTGATGAATAGATATGTTCTGTAATTTAAGTAATATTTGTATTGTTCTAAATAGAAAAATATATGGCACACGGTCACCGTTATGTAATATTAAAAATACATTTCATACATTTTCATTCATTAAAACAAGGAAGTAAAAAACTACTTCTTGCCGCTGAAAATCAATCAGCATTTATCCCAGTAATGGTGAAACAATCTATGTAGCAGGATTCTGCGCTTGCTGATTTAAATGAGCCAAGAAATCTAAAATATTCTCTGTTCCTGCCAGTATTGTATTTCATAATCACTAAAATTATCAAACTTCCTTTAAAATATTTGAAAAAAATAAATTAATTGCCATGGCAAACTTACCATGGTAAAATTTTGCCATGGCAAAGTTGCCATGGCAGAAACTTGCCATGGCAAAATTGCCATGGCAGAAACTTGCCATGGCAAAATAGCCATGGCAGAAACTTGCCATGGCAAAATTGCCATGGCAGAATCTTGCCATGGCAAAATTGCCATGGCCAGTTTTTGCCATGGCAAAATAAAAAAAAACTGAGTTATCGATATGAAACAACATATTTCTACCAATACATTCGTTTGGAAATAGTTAAAATCACTTTTTAAAAAAAATGAAGAAAAATTGCCATGGCAATTTTGCCATGGCAAAATCATGAATTTTCTTGCCATGGCAAAATTATTTTGCCATGGCAAAAGACCGATTTGCCATGGCAAAACCGCTTTTGCCATGGCAAATGTAATTTTCTCGTACTGATTAACAAAAAACTAGTAATGATATCATATCAAAACATACTAACTTTAGAATAGGTGGGTTAATGTAACAATTTAAGGCAATTTTCATTTTTGCAAAGCGCGTATAAATATGGGCTGAATTTGCCAAATACCGGCGTGGCAAAAAGAAACCGGCGGCTATTATGTTACAACGATGCATTTTGAATTTCCATACAGCCGAGATTTGGTCTTATTTTAGAAATAAACATAAAACGTTACCTTTACATCATCCGCAAAGACATTGAATATGAGAGTGAAGTTGTACAAGTTACGTACAACACGCAGTTCCCGATATTTTCGACATATTGTTGTGGTTTTCTTTTCTGACGTTTCTCAAACGTTCTCCCGACGAGAGTAATGTCCCTTCGTGTAAGGTTAAATGCCGTGTACTCGTACAAATACCGGTTAACATGTAGCCTACCATAGGCGTGCTGTGATCATTTTGACTTGAAATTGTTTGCTTCCCTATCGATATACAGTTTTTTTTCCTTCAGATGGTAGATCTACCAAAGTAACTGCCCAAGAAAATACCAAAAATAGTTCCGGAAAACCAGTGAAAATATAGAAAATATTTTTTACTGCAGTGAAAATATAGAAAAATATGTTTCACTGCAGTGAAAAATAAATATAATGAAAATATAAATTATATTTCATCAATATTTTCCAGTATTTCATCAGTATGTATATAATAAATTTCCTATATTATATTGTTATTTTTTATTTAAACAATTACAAGTTCGTTTCCAACAGGATTTAATTGAACTTTTTCTTCATACATAACAATTGTATAAACTTGAATATTAGCTGCTGGTGCAACATTTAATTTAACTGTTACTGTGATATGCTTCGGATCTACTGCAATTTCTTCTTGAAAAATTCTAAAATAAATAAACAGACCCAAACAAGCTTTTAAAGATTCCCACATTTAGAAGGCTTCCAGTATTTTTGTCATTTTGTTTATAGTAATTATTAATTACATCATCATAAATTCTTGATATGCTTGTATATTCTGTCTTAGGATAAAAAGCACCGTACCAACTTCCAGACGGCAAGAGGCCAATGTATAATTGTATTTTTTAGCATTTACCTTAAATGTATCCAATAAATGAGGATTATGAGTCTGTGAGTTACTTTTATCAGGTCGTTGTATATCTACAAATAACCATTAAGCCAATCGAAATATGAACTTCTATCATTTATGGTAAAGTGATATCCGCTTTTTAGCTGCTTAACACTGTTTCCAAGAACAGAATATTGAAGCAATGAATACTTACCAATATAGTTTTAAATGTAAGCATATCCAAACATTTTGTTATGTGTGTTGTAATAAATATCGTTTGCCTAACAATATTAACAGTAGCTGTACGAAAAATAACCAATCTGAGCATTTTGTAAATCACACAGCGCAAATATCCAATGCGAAAGACAAACCGATTTTATCTTCCGACAAAATTTCATAAGAGGCCTTTCATATAAAATTGTTTAATGATAAAAATGACAAAAACGGACTTGTTGGAAGGTGTGTATTGTTCAAGCCGTTATGTTTTACGTGTACAATACATTAAATAATATAAAAAATGATGCAAATATTTATGCAGCGGTTTGAAGAAGATATTAACGTCCTCCGTAATTTTTTAATAGTCGTTTTAGAGTTACTTGTCATCATCCCAGGTGTATTTTGTAAATATTTATTATTCTTAACTTTTTTAATGCTGATATATTTTAACATTTTAAAACTGTAATAGTAGCTTTCACAAACACACGAATAAATTAGCAAATCCGTACATGTATTTTAAGTATTTTTCATAAAATCTAGTTAATTTTCCCAAGCACGTTATTTACGTCCTTAATTTTACTTTTGTAAGGTATTATAGTTCAATGTTAAATTATGCCAATTGGTAATCTAAATAGCCACATTGGTTTCCCTTTTAAACTATGTGTTTCACGCCCCTAGGCTGGAAACATAATTTACATCTGTCGTATAGATTATCTTAGCTGACATTTTATATATATGTTGTTATAGTTTAAAATAGTAACTTTAGAAAAAAAGACAAAGTCAAAAATAACAAGTTTTCATGAAAACTGTTAAACATGTGATTTCATTTTTTCCCCTATATTCTTGCATGTCAAGTACTGCTTGATTTGTGTTGAAAGTCTTGTTGCTTTCTGTTCTTTTCTGACTTTTTTTATCTTAGCATGTTAGCACGTCAAAGGATACGCTTACTTTGGTAAAATCAAATGTTACATTTCAATGTACATGTTATACAAACGATTTAGTGGAGTTGCTAACTTGGTGTGCCCAAGTAAAGCAGAAATAGTACAAGATAATAAACAGAAAAAATGTAGCCTGAAAGATACTAGATTAAATAACTATAAGGACGATGTGTGCTAGTCAGAGAAAATCACACCTTCACGCATGTTTATGTTTTATTGAATGTTGTGTCACATTCGAGATATTGAAACTTGGTGACTGATTGCTGTAAAATTACTTTTGTCAAGTCAAGTAAAAGTTTTTTCGGCAAAAACATATAATATTTCACTTATTACATTATCAGAAAAGCAGTCATCTAATAGCTGCATTTCTTTTAAGCGTTGCGAAGTAAATATATTTGCCTAAACTGACACGCTTAGTTCTTTGAGCTGAACTCATAAAAAATTTGAAGTTATTAATACGTGGCCACATACAATAATATTTTGGCAAATATTATTTCCTTAGATCATAATAAAAAGGACAAACCAATAAAAATTGGTATTCATTTCCAATATAATGCATGTTACAGTTTGTACATAATCGCTGACTCTTTTCAATATTTCTGAATCTACCTTCTTCATTGCCAACTTTATTGATCAATTATTCTTTGTATTACTGCATTTGAACAATACAAATATTACCATAATTCCAAAAGTATGAAAATCCTAGATCAAACAACAAACGTTTCACATGTTTTGACCAACTATTCACTAATATTCTATTTGCATCGGTTAAAACATTAATACATGTAATAAAGAGCATGCGGATTTTGTGATCCTGTGCTAATACTTAATAATTCTAACTTTACATGACCGATAAAGGAAATCTGCCAAATTCACAAAAATAACCTGCTGAAGTTGCTGCCTGCTGTCGCACACCAAGAATATGTTTCCAAACTTTTAAATGTACTTTTTACAATATCAGATGCTTTATGAAATCCCCAAATTTCTGATCCGTACGACAGAATTGGTACAATCATGCAATCAAAAAGTTTAACATTTTCTTCAGCATTCAAAACAACTTTATCAAACAATGTTTTCAAAGAATACAACAATTTTAATGCTTGAATTTAGACAACTTGAAAACTCCTAAATACGTAAATGTCTTAACATTTTTCAATTGTTCATTGTTATAATTCAATTCCACATTCTCTAATTGTTCCCAGACGTAATCACCATAACGACTGTTTTATCAACATTTACAGGTATGCCCCATTTGCTACAATAAGTTTGCAATTGGTTAAGTAACGATTGAAAAACCTTCCCTGGAATATAAAAATAAAGCAATGTCGCCTGCAAACAATGAAAGGTATATTTGTAATCCTGAAATCCTGGATATGAATGTTCAATGACTTAAACTTAGACCTTCCAATAACAAGAATGACAATACATATCAAGACATTGAGCATTTGAAATGTATTAATTAATCGATTTACTACCTGCACGATACAACAAAAGCGCAAATTACAGATCTGATTATTAATATTTGCATTTGTTGTATGTGCTGCACGTTTGACAATAGTACTAATTAGATAATCAAGAAGCACTTCCTGGCTCGTCAGATAATGGCGGAAAAAAACCCACATTTTCCCTAGTTTAAGTGGCCTTTGTATGTGTTGGCTTTTTTTTTTTCAAGATTTGTTTTGCATGTACAGAAATGTAAATAAACCTTATTACACATGTGTTCATACCAACATCTTAGCTGTCAGCTTGAAAAATATTCCATAGTTTTCCTGTCAGATAAAAAAGTCTCTCTTAGAGGATACATGACCCCTACTTTTCTTGGTGTCTTTTTGTGGTTTATAGGTCATTTAAGAACATAAGAATAGTATTCACTGCGAAAAAAGGGTCAATATACGGGAGTGTACGGTCCCGTATATTTCGATAATACGGGAGTATACGGGATGTATATTACAAATATCCCGTATTCGGAACATCTAGTATACGGGAAGTCCGTATATTTGTCATGCATATACGGGATCCCGTATACGCCGAATATACATAAATGTATATTTCCCGTATATATGCAATATACGAACTTTTAAAAAAAATCCCTAGAAATGGTGTTTATTCGTGTCCTGCTTTAACATAAGTTTCATTTTCATGTATTCGAAGGGTCTTGAGACTTTTTTCCGTATACTTTCCGTATTTAAGAATATACGGAATACGTATACGAGCCTGAATATTCCGAATATACGTAGTATACGGATCCCGTATTTATGTCATATACGGACTGTGATGGCATCTAATATACGGGGCATATACGGACTTGTATTTTCTAATATACGGGCTTCGGATTTTCCCGTATACGCATGATATACTAAGTATACGGATCCCGTACTTTTGTCATATACGGGGCATATACGAAACTGTACTTTTTGATATACGGGCTACGGACTAGTCCCGTATATGCATGGTATACGCAATATACGGACCCCGTACTTGTGTCATATACGGGAATATACGAAACTGTATTTTTTTACTATACGGGCTACGGACTGTCCCGTATATGCATGGTATACGCAATATACGGATCCCGTACTTGTGTCATATACGGAATGTATACATCTGATATACGGGGATATACGAACCTGTAGTTTTTTTATATACGGGCCAGGTTTTTCCCCGTTTATGCAAGATATGCAGAGTATACAAATTCCATATTTGTGTCACATTTAGACTGAATTTGGTTTTCGTATTCGGGGAATTCACGGACCAGTATTTCTAAAAGATACATTTACCAGACTTTTCCCGTTTATGCACTATGTGTAGTATACAAATCCCGTATTTTATTTTTATGTGAACTGATTTCGTATATGGGCATACACTGAAAGATGACAAAATGAATGTCAGTCATACCTACAGCAGAATACGGTATGTTTGAAAAAGCAAGACAAAGACAGGGTATGAGAAAAAATTCATATTGTTATTAAATGGAGACATGTCAGATTAAATTAACACTTTATTCAACTTAAATACTTTTTAAATCAGTTTTTCAAACGATTATGAATCATTTTCATTTCTTGTCCAAATGAAATACGCAGAATTAAAATGTGAGTAATCAATAACATCAAGCATTTCTTAATAATTGAGCCGCGCCATGAGAAAACCAACATAGTGGGTTTGCGACCAGCATTGATCCAGACCAGCCTGCGCATTCGCGCAGTCTGATCAGGATCCATGCTGTTCGCTAAAAGTTTCTGTAATTGCAATAGACTTTGAAAGCGAACAGCATGGATCCTGACCAGACTGCACGAATGCGCAGGCTGGTCTGGATCCATGCTGGTCGCAAATCAACTATGTTGGTTATCTCATGGCACGGCTCATATGTTCATTTCTAATTGAAAAACTAGCAATTCGCACATTTAATTCTGCGCCGTTGACTCAACAAATTAGTTGAGTATCACTTCTTTTACTACTGTCTGTACATGTTTTCGTTATTCCCATGAATGTTGGTTACCGCTATAGGCTTTTCGATTTGCCGTCTGCTAAGAAGAGCAGTACACCCCTTCTAATGTCCTAAGATGTATTCAAAACGAGCGCTTTAAAAAGACGCATGTTGGTTCTGTGCTGGAACACGATATGTAAGCAGGTTACAAATGATGAACCCCATGGAAATGTTCAGTTTCCTGATCTCAATAAATATAAGCTTTTATCTGTTGTTACGAATGTCACTGAGAACGAATGGCTCATCCGGGCTGTCTGTCTGCATCTGTTGATCAAACTAGTAGAAAATTCACACATAAGCATGTTCTCTAACGTGAAAATAAATAGTCGTCCCGTTTTCTGATTCCTGTAAACAACTCTCGTGTCAACCTGGAATAAAAAAATGCACGCATTAAAAGTTATACAAATGGACTCTTGCAATTCATAGATACTGATAATTATATCTATTAAATGATGTGAAAATTATGATGCATAAAATGACATGTGGGCAGGGATGACGACATCATTTAAGTGTCAGAACGCACCATACTCATTTCGTCGTGAAAAGAAATTAGATATCATTAAATGTGCCTGTTGATATTTAATACAAGTTATCTACAGTGTTTTATTTGCATTTTATGGTTATATTACGTTAAAATCTATATCCCAAATTATATTTAATATACAATGCATGGTGTTCATAGTGCCGTCACACGTTGTCCGGCCAATCCTCACCTCATTTTGATGGATTGTCTTCAAACTGACATACAGTAATAACATAAGTACGGGAGAGACTTTTTTCAAGAGAGATTTTACCTGTCACAAAACTTCAAAAGCACGTAAAGTGCGGTAATGGGATCTAAATAACACTTCCCCATTTTATTCCTACCAAAATGTCAAAACTACAGCCACGGTATTTAAACCAACGCTAGCGTTAACGTAAGCTATGCTTAATTAGTGTTCCTTAACCTGTCCGCCATTACGCAATCCTCCGTGTTAGAACTTATTCAAAATGCACGATAAATCTTTTGTACAGTTTTGATAAAATATATCAGAGTGACATAAAAGTCGCGTTGTTAAGCCTTTTTAAATTTAATTTTTCAAACATCTGTTTAAACTTTGTGACTGAACAAGTTCTGAACGATATATTTGCCTCTAAACGTTTTAATATTTGGTTAAACAATCTGAAGAGTTTCCAGAATTTCCAATCTCGCGGTCAGTATAATATTCTTAGACAAGTAAAATATACATTATAAACGTCTCATCTCTTTATGTTCAAATAAATATAATGCATCTCGGTTTTTAATTCAGCAATCCTGTATTAAAGTATGAAAATAGAAAACACTGTAAATCTGGATTTAAATTTATCCAAATCTCATAGATTAACCTAACGAAAATATAATAAATAATATCAGAGTATCAATATAATTTACATTATTTCATATTAGAGTTGCCGAATATTCGATAATAATAATGTAACAGTGTATACTTGTCTAATCTGTGGTAAAATGAAAGAAATGGTACTAGTTTGATTGAATGTTTGAAGATCGAATTTACAGACATTCTCGATTTCATTCCTAACAAATGACCACTTTGTTTTCAGAATGATTGGTTTTGCACGAGCGCATGTCTATTCGTGCACGTGCACAGGCCTGGCTAGAGTAACAGAAAAACGGTAGACATTGCAAGGATAGACCTTCCCGCGAGATGTTTATTGTTCTCACAGTTCTTTTTTCTGTTTGTTTTTTGTTTTCGAAATATATAGAACTAGGCAAACCGGCTGTAATATTCCTTAATCAATATTCCTAAATGCACAGGATATACTTGACGATAAAATTCTACAAATGACATCTACGGAGTAAAATATTCAAAGGAGGTTCGATTAAAAAGCAGAATTATCAGTTCATCAAGGATACCTTTTAAGCTGTTGTTGTCACATTATCAAACTTAAAATAGGAATTTTCGTTTCTATAAACTATTTAGAAATGTCATATATAGAAAAAAGATGGTCGCGCCGGGAATCGAACCCTGACCGCAGTGGCAATAAATAGTTTTCCGCTGTCGTTACCAATAACGCAATTGAGGGTTTAGTGTTTAATGCGCGTTAAATATACAAATTTTATCGTAAAAATTAGTTAAAACATCTAATTCTCATGTGTTTCCGCAACATTATAATCTGTCAGTATACGTAGTATATACACCATTAATTTCCATATATCTAAAAAAAATATAATGCCGTGTCATGAGAAAACCAACATAGTGGGTTTGCGACCAGCATGGATCGAGACCAGCCTGCGCATCCGTGCAGTCTGGTCAGGATCCATGCTGTTCGCTTTCAAAGCCTATTGGAATTAGAGAAACCATTAGCGGACAGCATGGATCCTGAGCAGACTGCGCGGGTGCGCAGGTTGGTCTCGATCCATGCTGGTCGAAAACCAACACTATATTGGTTTTCTCATGGCACGGCTCAATTATATATTTTTTGTTCTTGTCGGACGATCTTGAGGCCAGTGCCTTTTTTAAGTATTCGTTTAAAAACTGCGTTATTTCTTAAATTTATTTTAGCCCCAAGATTGCATATAGTTACATTAAAAATAAAATAATTTAATTGTGTCAAATGTTTAATCACCCTTTAAATTTCATTGTGTATTACAATATTGCCTGGGGATAAGAAATATCCGGTCAGTGTTGTTTCAAGCTGGGTCATAAAAAATATGTGCACCCACTTACTACAAGTGATAGGTACTTTTTATGGTTTTATGCTTTTTGCATTGTAATATACATATCACTTTCCTTCTTCTGTCCAAAGAGCTATAAAAATATATTTTATACTTCTTTGTTCGGTCTTTATATCGTCTTTTTTCTTTCTCTCGGGGATTTAGCTTTCATGATTTTTGCACTCATGTCATAAATCTTATGAAAGACGGAGGAATCAGTACAAACTATTACCCAGCCTTGGACATGCTAGTAGAGTTGCATATACTGAGTGAATATCGAACAATAAAGATCCTGGCCCAAATTTCACGAAAACACTTAAGGTATCATTATTTTTACTGGGGTAGGGGAAGCGCAATGGTAAATAGATCGAATTCTTAAATGGTGACCCCCCCCCCCCCCCCCTCTCCTTCATTTTCTCCTTTTTTTATTTTTGGAATCGATATTGAATGAAATCATGTACACTTTTTCAAAATTGTTAAAATACAATCGGGCAGTTTCAATAAATACAGGCATCTTTACGCAAAATTTTGGGTGAAACTCGACGTTAATGTTTTGCGTTCAAAATCGTTTGCCTCCAATATGACGTCTAATTAAACTTGACAAATTATATATCATCGGAGAGATAATTTTAACACAACCAATTTTTGCCGTATTTTTGTTGTATATAGAAACGCTACTTAGAAAACCTGTTAAGTACATCATTTTGCGCCCTGCTGAAAAAAAAGACGTTTGTGGTCATATTTGAAGATTTTACAGTGCAAAATGGAGTAAAACAGAGAACTGAAAAAATACCAGTCAATCGGAAATATCGTCAACTTTAGTTTGTGAAAATGTCATAATGGTCCGTTGAAAGTCGATTTAGAATAACAGACTAAGCTGAGCAATTGCTTATTGTTTGTACATGTATGGTCCTGAAAGTAAATGTTTGTTTTAGATGTATAATATGTAATGCTTTTTAAATATGTTAGATACCATATTCATATTACTAAATATTACTTTTATTTGACAATAAATAAAGTATTATATACATATTCGACTTGTTCTGCATTTCACTTTAATATTAATTTAAACTTCATTCAAGTACATAGTTTAGTAAACCGTTCGCCTGTTAATGCATAAGATAAAAAATTATAATGACCAAAGCTATTAGTTATCGATTCACCCCACCCCCAACCCGTGTTACTACAACAACAACAACACTTAGTACGGAAATCGACAAATTGGATTATTTGTTCTTAGGTAAAACTCTCCCGCTTTATCGGTTTTAAAGGTGTTACTAAAAGTTGGTAATGCAAAAGATCTGTAGTATGTATGTATTTTTAGGTCACTATAAAATTCTTAAAACTTTCAGATTAATAATAAAATTCTACATAATATGAATTTTTATTATTACCAACCTTGTTTTGATATAATACTTAGAAAAAATAATACGCGTCACAACCGCTTACATAGACTTACAAAGTCTGTAGAGATCAAATAATCTGTAATAGTATTAATTTCTTCATACTGACACTGATATTTTCGCAGAAACACATTTTCTCTCTAGACAGAGGCAAGAGATGTTGTAATTTTTTTCAAAAGTGCCATCTAGAAAAAAGCGTTATTTTGTCAAATTACCGGTACCCGTTTTCTAAATATAAAAGATTGTAATTATTAACTTCATTAATGCTTTTCCGAGATTCGTGTTTTGATCGAATGAATGAATGTGCGTGCCGCCTTATTCATTCTTAAAGAAGCTAGCCTCGGCTACCTAGCTTCTACGAAATAAAACTTTTATCAGGAGTTGTTTTTGTCCTTGCAACTTTAATCTCGTTTAACCCCAATGGTATTCATCAAATGATTTTTGCACGATATTTTTTTATTTCAAACACTTGCAACATGAACTTTTGGTGACTGACATCCTTGTAGACTATTGGATGAAAGAATGAATGAAATAATAGTTAAATGATGAGTTGTGAAAAAAATGAATGAATGAATGAATGAATGAATGAATGAATGAATGAATGAATGAATGAAAGAAAGAAAGAAAGAAAGAAAGAAAGAAAGAAAGAATGAATGAATGAATGAATGAATGAATGAATGAATAGACGAACGAACGAACGAACTATTTAACGGCTATTCTGAATTTCTTTTTTATATTAAAATTACAAAATTAAACTGACCTTTTTGACCCTTCTGAATTTGTTAAAGCAATAAAAAGCAACCCGTGTTTCCGATTAATTGAAATATAATTCATGGTCTGGTTTGTCACCAAGAAAAATCAGTTTATTAAAAATTAGAAAAACATATTAAATCAAATACGTACTTACTCGTGACTTTCTTTCCCGCTGAAATATGCAATATACAGATTATCGCGTGCGGTCACTTGAGCCAGATGTTATTGCCTCAGGACATGAACGCGCGAAGCGTGTTCTCCACTGATTGGACGGAAGAAATCATACCTAATATCTATGCATTAAAGATCCCACTTTATTTGCGCTAATTTGTGTTAATTGGCATTCATCGAGTTTGTGATATTGTCAATTTGCAGGTAGAAAAATGTTAGAAATTGTCAGACTGGATTACCAGGCTTAGGGTACATGGGCTATCTATCTGATTTAGTTAATATGCATACAATTATTATCAATTAATTGCAGTAAAACTGTTCGGCAGAAATTATAACAACTTTTACAACTTTATATTTTATTAAAGTGTCACATGTAACACATTCATAGAATTTTACATAATGTATAAAACAGTCACGTTAAAAACAGTTTTACATCCAGCCATTACTGACTTATGAGACACTAAAACAGTATAAAACATGAATTTGTACATCAAGATGTGTAGTTTCCATATTGTTTACCATCATTTACCCCAAGGCGCCCATGCCACCACCACAAAAGCAGTGACGTAACCAAAGCATCGACGGGCAAATCAAACTCAACAGCATCGAAACTATCCATTGACCGAACAGCAATCTTCCCATATAAAAAAGTAATAAGTTTTCTATATGTAAGTTAAAAGGGACTGATTGTCTGGTAAGCACAGACGAAAGGATTATCATAAAACTTTTAAGTGTCTGTATCTTTTATTCATGGAATAAAGAATTGGTCTAATTTTTCTCTACAAAATGAAAAACATACTAAAAGAAACCTGCTTAATGATATGTGTACTAATTAAATGTTAAGCACATATAAACTACTGAATACTATTTAACATCTTATTTGCATTTCCTTTAAACCAGAAAAGGGTGCATTATCTGACAATCAGTCTCCTCAGATCACATAGCTTTTACATCAATATCGTTTTTCTACAATTTAATACCATAAAACAAGATAAAATGACTTATTAAAACTAAAAATAACCATTTAATATTGTTTGCGAGAAAACTAATAATTGGGGCACAACAATCTGGATTAAGCAGGGCCAGCATTTTCATGGCCAAACAGACATAGGCTAGCACCAGATGAAACGACCCACAAGTTAGTTTTCATCTAGCTTATATGTACAGTTTACTTTCGTGGAGATGGGTAAATCAGTGTAAATGCTTAAATCATTTGATTTAATGAAAGAGCGTTTTCGTTAATTTTAAGCAATATATGTATTTTTTACTGTTAATCAGTGTCACGCCATCCACGTTACCACGGTTACCATTTCTTTAAACTAAAGTAATGTGATGTTATCGCTACCTGTTTTATATTTATGAATTTTAATTATTTTCTCTTAAACTAAAGTATTTATTTTCTAGTACGCTTGTGACAGGTAATGTGTCTTTTTGTCTAGAATATTTTAGATAATCGACTTTTTTACAACGGGTGAATATAATAACTTTTAATAAATGGACCATAAATATCACGGTGCGTTTGACAAATAAGTGGAAAGTTTGCAAATAAAATTAAGGGGAAAAGGTATGGCCGAAACTCGAACCCACTACCCTGATATTGGCAGCTAAACGCTTTGCCGCTCAGCTACCTGCACATGCGACAGTATAATATCGACTAAGAACTATATATGTAATATTTGTATCGCTATTTATGTTTGGACATTGAAAATGAATTTACGGAAATATATGAAATATTCACATGTGCTAGGTCAAATACTAAAGGACACTACATCCACGAGAAATAAAATAGTCTTGGAACAGTGTATACTACGGTGGAATAGAGGGGACATAGGAAACATTTTATTTATCACGTGCGCACGTGTTAGCACCACATCCGCACATGTTAGATACTACGTGCGAACGTGCTGATTAACACGTGCGCACGTAATAACTATCTTAGCTAACACGTTCGCATGTGATAGCTATCACGTTCGCAGTTGTTAGGTGACACGTGTGAACGTGAAATATTACCAACGAAACTAATCAAGATATCAGCCTTTTTTTCAAAAACAAGAAACACTTACTATGTAAATTACAGCTAACTATAAATAACACTTACTTATGAAAGACATCCATTTAGTAAAATTGCAGATCTTTCACGCTTTTTCATTTATCAGCTAACACGTGCGCACGTGTAAGTTATCACATGCGCAGATGGTAGTATAACGTGTGAACGTGATAGCTGTCACTTGCGCACGTGATAGTTATCACCCGCGCACGTGTGAATTACCACATACGCACGTGGTAGCTAACACGTGCGCACAGAAAAAATAAAATATTTCCTATGTCCTCGCTATGCCACAGTACTATACATAGAACATTTGCAGAATTACTTCGAAACAAAAGTCAACGGATATGAAAATATTTTTCGCTTAATAATTTATAATTAAGTAACAGCTGAAAGTGAACATTGAACAAAAAGGTATAAAATACATATTTTGTAGCTGTTTGAATTATATTAAACTGAATGACTTCGGTTAATTATGTGCTTTCTTTATTACCAAAATGCTATGTTATCTACATGTTGGTTTAAAGGTCCGACCTACCCGGAGTGGGTCTCGGTGGCGGAGTGGTTTAGATCGATGACTTCAAACCAGTTGCCCATCACCGATGCGGGTTCAAGCTTCACTTAGAGTCTTGAATTCTCCATGTGAGGAAGACATTAAGCAGGTGCTCGCTCGTGATGAAATAATGCACGTTAGGGCACCTGGGGTATTCCTCCACCAAGAAAACTGGAAAGTCGCTAAAGGACCTATAAGAGTGTCAGCGGAACGTTAATCCCAACAAAAAAAACACACAAAAAATCGACCTACTCGGTCGGTAGCAGACGATACTGTATTAAATCGAACGAAAGGCGTTAGTTCGAATCTTTGGACGCAGACACATTATATCGATTATTTTGCGTCTGTAAAATATTAGAATTGATTTCATAAATAATGTATTAATACATGTCATATACTTTTTCAGTACAAAATATAAATGGATTAGTTCCTCTTTTTTTCTATAAATATTTGCATTGTATGCACAAGCGTTGGAAATGTGCAGAAAAAGAGTTAATTTATGCTTGCATTTGATTTTTACAATGGCGATGATCCACGGATGTATTTATCACTACAAATAAATAGGGATGAATTGATTAATCTTTTTCTTTTCTCAATCGGCTATTTAGATTAAATGTTAAAATAAATCGGGAACGCGCTAGATGAAATGATGGATTCATTCATGTTTGATTTTATACCTGTTCTGGTCCGTGAATGCTTTTTTCAGTTCATGACATATTAGTATTAAATATTTCTTTCTTTCAATATTGGCATTCATTCTACATACACGTACAAGTTCGAAAACATTCAAAACGTTTGACCTTTGAAATGGCCGGAGAATATAATTTTCACTACACATATTGATTGCATCCCGTATCTTTGAAATATATAAATTATTTAAATTCCGTATTTCCGGCATATACGGGAAATATACCGAGTTGTATACCAAGCATATACGGACATATACGTCCCGTATTTTCGAAATATACAAATTATTTAAATCCCGTATTTCCTGCGTATACGGTAAATAGAGTTGTATACGAAGAATATACGGGAAATCTAATCCCTGTATTTTCGAAATATACAAACTATACATATCCCGCATATCCAGAATATACGGGAAATATACGGAGTTGTATACAAAGAATATACGGGAAATATAAGTCCCGTATTTTCAAAATATACAAATTATTTAAATCCCGTATTTCTGGCATATACGGGAATAATACGGAGTTGTATACGAAGAATATACGGGAAATTTAATACCTGTATTTTCGAAATATACAAACTATACATATCCCGTATATCCAGAATATACGGGAAATATACGGAGTTGTATACAAAGAATATACGGAAAATATAAGTCCCGTATTTTCAAAATATACAAATTATTTAAATCCCGTATTTCTGGCATATACGGGAATAATACGGAGTTGTATACGAAGAATATACGGGAAATTTAATCCCTGTATTTTCGAAATATACAAACTATACATATCCCGTATATCCAGAATATACGGGAAATATACGGAGTTGTATACAAAGAATATACGGGAAATATAAGTCCCGTATTTTCAAAATATACAAATTATTTAAATCCCGTATTTCTGGCATATACGGGAAATATACGGAGTTGTATACCAAGCATATACGGGACATATACGTCCCGTATTTTCGAAATATACAAATTATTTAAATCCCGTATTTCCTGCATATACGGGAAATATACGGAGTTGTATACGAGAATAGAGGGAAATTTAATCCCTGTATTTTCGAAATATACAAACTATACATATCCCGTTATATCCAGAATATACGGGAAATATACGGGTTGTATACAAAGAATATACGGGAAATAAAAGTCCGTATTTTCAAAATATCACATTTTTTAAATCCCGTATTTCTGGCATATACGGGAATATACGGATGTTGTATACCAAGCATATACGGGACATATACGTCCGTATTTTCGAAATATACAAACTATTTAAATCCCGTATTTCCGGCATATACGGGAAATATACGGAGTTGTATACGAAGATATACGGGAAATTTAATCCCTGTATTTTCGAAATATACACACTAAACATATTCCGTATATCCAGAATATACGGGAAATATACGGGGTTGTATATGAAACATATACGGGAAATATACGTCCCGTATTTTCGTAATATACGGATTTATGTATTCCCGTACACCAGACACATACGGGAATATACGGTGTTGTATACGATCAGAATAACCCTTTTTAGAATTTCCCGTATTTCAATAATATACGGGGTATCGTATACTAAGAATTCCGTATTTCATAGTATACGGAAATCCTTATTTTATTAGTATACGGACTTTTAAATATACAAGCCCCGTACACGCCCGTATTTTAGTTTTCCCGTATTTCTTCCCGTATACGGGTAATATACGGGATCCCGTACACTCCCGTATATTAACTCTTTTTTCGCAGTGATTTGTATCCAAAATGGGCCTGGCTATGTGTAAGGGCTCTTAGAATATTGTTGATTTTATATAGAAGATATAGCACATGTATTTACTACTGTATACCCTTTGGTAAATTGCGCAGAACCGATTGGTAAATAGGCACACATACCAATTAACAAATATTGATTATATGCACTGCGAGTTTCTTGAATCGTTCAGATTGGTAATTTGCGCTTAATACAAACATTAATGCCCACCATAGTATGAACGCACGCATTGAGGGTATAATATATAAGGTTAACCTTGGTTTATAGTGTACCATAGAATTAATGTCAATCGTCCCACCGTGTCCAGTCGTTACTTTGAGAAACTGGATCAATGATCAAATCGGGCGGTATTTTTGGTAATTTCTGGATAAGAAAATTGATATTTTCTGTTATTTAGAAATTAATGGCAATGATAAATGTGCTCCCGACGTTGCGGAATACTCGTTTTTATGCAATTTGCAGCACAGTTAAGCACTTTTTTTAAATTACTTCTGTGAGAACTTTTCTAAAATAGACGGTAAACAATGTCGTGGCTTAGAAAAAACCCACAACATTATACTAGTACGTTCTCCGAAAAATACAATATTACTTTTCCCATGATATCCCTGGCAATTTTCTGTAACATGTATCTGCCATAAATAATGAATTAAATGTCTTGGGAGACCGATATAAGGTGTTTCATGACAAAACAGACCGGTAACGTAGGGACTAGAGGATCATAGTCTGCAAACTGCAGTAACGTAGGAGAGCCGGATTTTTCTTCTTTTATTCTGTGTCTGTCATAGGAAACATACCTTCATTCAGCAAATATATATATATATATATATATATAAGTGAGATATTAAAGAAAAAACATCAACGAAATGCCTTTCAAACACACTGGATCCCGGAAGGATACAAGAACATAAAGATAAAATTATAGAGTATGAGAAAAAAAATATTATAAAACCGCTATTTTTATTTATCACTCATTCTGTTGATCGATATGTTCATTGAGCATTTATATATCGAACTATACAGGCGGTATTTACGCCGTTGCTGTGTTGTTTTGATTTATGCTACCCTTGAAAAAGGCTTTTTTAAAAAGCCGAAAGCGCTCGGGTTTATAATTAAACTTTTGACACTGTTTGAACATATATTTTTTCTCATACTCTCTCTCTCTCTCTCTCTCTCCCCCTCTCTCTCTCTCTCTCTCTCTCTCTCTCTCTCTCTCTCTCTCTCTCTCTCTCTCTATATATATATATAGTAACGTCATGTTACATTTGTATACACTGATGAGCCGATAGGCGAAACTAGTTTGTATTTTTTGCCTATTATTAAGTTCAAGTCTAAACAGCACTACGTTGCTTTTTTAAATTAATCATACCAGACAATGGATGTGTAATAGTATAGTTGTAAGGGCAGGAAATCGGATTCATTTGGGTCGAAATGAGCTGACATGTTTCAGGCAGAAAAACGAATGCAAGTATTTAATCCTATTCTCTATACATAATATATGAAATGAACATTGTCTACAGATAGCTAGGTCCTATTTCAGACTACAAATACTTACCAGATTTTGAAGAATAATCTTAAAACTTACATGAAATTGCGAGAAAGCTATGGGTCGGGTTTTTTCGAGAGATTATACCAGAGACAGAATTAAAATCCCTCGACTTAGAATTATTTGGACATACCATGAGCCTCCCTGTAACATGAACACTTTCCTTCTCGTCAGACTTGTAGAACGATTAATTGCATTTGCTACATGGAGAGTTTTGTCTCTGTGTCTGTTCAACTGTGTCCGCTATTATGTTGCTTAGTTGCGTTCTATTCTTTCAAATGATCTTTTCACAGTTTGTATTAACTATAACAATAGCAGTCTTTAGATGTGGTGTGACGACTGTAAAAAGGCTCCCCGGACTTTTACTAAGTGTTGTTATATTTTGTGGTGCTTTTTACCGTAGATAACATAAATTGTCTATCATTGCATAAGAAACACAGGGCCACATATCCAATCATATATAATAGGTAAATTTGATAAAGGGTCACTGTAATACATATTACTGAGACGTATTATTATTATTATTATAGTGTAGTGTATGGTATATGTTTTCGCGATTTTAATTATTTGTACCTAATAGTATCAACATGCCGTATCAATTTGTATAGTTGTATGACGGTGTGTGTTTATTATTTTGAAATAACAAGTTGCAGGGGATATGATAACTTATAATTTTGGATCAATTATTATGTCTCCCACCACACAGTGGTGTGGGAAACATATTGATTTACTCCTGTCTGTGTGTGTGTCTGTGTATCTGTCTGTCTCTCTGTCACAAATCTTGTCCGCGCTCTAAGTTAAACATTTCTCATCCGACCTTCACCAAACTTGAATAAAATTTGTTTGACCATAAGTCCTCGGTCAAGTTCAATAACTAGCCAAATCGGCGTAGGCATATCGGAATTATGGCCCTTGAATTACCGAAAATCGGCCTTTTTACGCTTTTCCGCGCTCTAAGTCAAACAGTTCTCATCCGATCTTCACCAAACTTGAACCAAATGTGTTTGACCATAAGTCCTCGAGCAAGTTCGATAACTAGCCAAATCGCCCGAGGCATTTCGGAATTATGGCCCTTGAATTACCGAAAATCAGCCTTTTTACTCTTCAAAGGTATATCTGTAGTGAGTAAACAGTATATAAAGACTGACTTACTATTTAGATGATTAGGCAGTTGTGGGAGACATGCGCTTTTCCCAAAAGCAGCTCTAGTTTCATGTAAAGAATTACTACGTTAATACTGATTTTCTTCAGTTTAGATATTTATACGAATTCTGAGACTAATTTAAATGAAAAACGAAGATTTTATTCAAAAAGAAGATTATTGTTTGTTGTGAAATGCCTGAGATTGTCGCGGACCCAAAAGGGACACATTTTGAATATTTGCCACAGTTCAAACCAATATACCAGAAAAGGGAAACAGTAGGATCGCCTAAAAGAGATAAAATCACCAAAGTGAGAACCATCTTAGTATAGTTGCGTAATTGCTTTTTTGCCAAAGAGGTGCGTGTACTGGGCACAAAGTGCACGAGCGATTGTGTTTCATTCATTGTACATCTTAGTCCTTCCACATCATTTAGCTTGAAGGTTTCATACAGATCCCAGATTTCTGGTTAGAGATTTATCCAACATGACAAGGTTGATTGCGCATACGGATCTTGATCAATCAGTAAGTATGTCACTTAATACAACCTTGATAATCCTGTTTAAGGTAAAGCCTTTGACTGAAAATAACTTATTTAAATTTATATATAGTTATTGACTGGCTAGACGACCGGCTACACTTTGAAAATGTTACTTTTAAAACAGCATTTATTTTTATTCCTTTTAAACTTCTAAGTTCAGATTTTAGAATATAAACGAGTCTAATAAAGTTAAATGTAGTTGTTTTCTTAGGTCATGTATATATGTAATTTCATTTTTTTCAAAGTATCGTCTTGACGATTACTCAATTTCTCTCACAGGCATCTATATGTAATATATATTTATATAAAAAATTCTCTAAACAAAACTCACTCTGAATGAAAATAACTAAAGGACGAGATATGATAAGATATGCGAAATGGCCCCCTAAATAATTAGAATATGAAAACTCCATAATTGCAATTTTAACTGTCTAAAACAAAAAAGAAGATCATAGTCGTTAAAACTATGACTTTAAAAAACTTCAAAACCAAGTTATTTGTACGACTCATACCTTTAAAATACTCGAGTCCGTGACTTTTACCGTTTTTACACGCGATTTACATACTACATTCTCGATTTTCATTGTGAGCCGGACCTGGTGGCAAGCTGAAGTTTTGCTGAGAAAATAAGGGTACTAAAATATACATTTTCAGAAAAAATCAGCTTGACATACTCATATTGAATTTCCACTTTTTTCGCAATTTTTGGCCTCACGTTTCTTTGAAGGAAACAGGATAACGTGCTCGTCTGTAAGCAACCGATCATCAGACAGATACGCGGGAGTTTTGTTCTAATAAAAAAACTGAAATTTAGAGCCGAGTTTAATGCAAAAGTGAAACTGGAAGTAGATCTAGACATTTTGATGATCAGTTACACGTTTTACACGAACTGTATTTCGGGATTATACTCAAGTTGATTTTGTTTAAGCGGCATTTTTAAAGAAAGAAAGTTGTTTAAAAAGTTAATTGTTATTGTTTACGTAAATGTTATAGAGACAAGAAAGATAACTTATGCGCACCGCAACTAGTAGACACATGTAGATAGTTCTTTTATGAAAAAAATATGACGTAGTTTGTATATTTCTCTGTGACGCAATCGGTAAGCACAACGGCTGAAATTAAATTTTATGCCTGGTGTCAGTGGTATACGAGATCGATTCACAACAAATCCCGTAAAACTTTTTTTTTGTCAATAACGACAGAAAGTACTATTTTGATCATATACATCATTGATATTGAGTCAATTAATGTCACTGACATGTCATTTCCGGTGTGAAATATTTTATTTTAGGAATAAAAGATAAAATCCCTATATAACCATTTTCAAAACACAATAGCTTAGCTATATTTGTGTTTAAAGAATATCTAAAATATCGAAAGACGCGTCATCTTATTATCGACATTTGTTTGTAATAATTTATTATAGGTCGATTGTGATTTGTTTTGTTTTGCGTTTTAATGGACAGTTAACTTAGCCAGAGTTCCTGGATTCCGTACCAGTAAAAATCTGTTCTCCGCAAGTAATTGTCAACTTCCCCACATGATTCGGTGATGGAGGACGAATGATTTTAGGCACAATACCCCTTATCAAATCGTAACGGAGAAGAAAATCCTCGCCCGGTGATCGCACTTACGATCCTGCGATCCGTAAATCTGCGGTCTCCTTATTGAGCTTGTGAAGCAAGTTCTACAACTTATATAAAATAAATTTCGACATTTCACGCCTGATGAATCCATCATCAGGGTAGGAGCACAGAAACCAGTTTGCCTTTTAATGACAAGCATCCAAGCAAGGGAGCTACTGATAATATTTTCACATCTTTGGTATGACGGGGCCGGAGATCGCACCCCCCCCCCCCCCCCAGCGGGCGCGGACTAGCTAGGCTCTCTGCACTGTTAATGAATACGCTAATGTAATGAAGGCACATATACAGGTGTTGTGTTTTTTCTCTCTCTTTTCTAGAATATCAGTAATGATTTTTTTTTAAAAAGACGAGGAGTGTATGTACATGTAGTTAAGGTATCACAGAGGGGACATGGATGTTTTTGTCATACTAAAACGTGCGGACATATTAGTTACTTCGTGCGCACTTAGTATCTATTACTTGCACACGTAATAAGAATTACGTTACGTACGCACGTATTAGTATTAAACATCTGCGCACGTATTAGTATAGAAAATACCTCTGCGCACATATCACTCGGCATGATGGAAAGCTTACTATCGCGATCACTTATTAGCTATTACGTGCGCACGTGCGCAAATGTTTTTTAGACTGACACGTGCGTACTGTGCACTTTTGTCCGTTCTTTATCGCTGCAGCCCTGTCTAGAAAGCTAAAATTGCCTTTCGATTCGAGGAAAGGAAAAGCGGTTATCCAGAGGAATGCCGGGTCATCTGTTTCTCACTGTGCAACCATGACCTATTGTTATTTTGTAATCAATTTATACCTACCGCTCTAATGAATTCAGTGTTTAATACCATTAGAATAAAATCAAATGTCTTCATGCGCGCATAAAAATGTTACTACTTGGGTATATCCCAGGTCGTCTTGTAAACTGATTTTAATATAAACGCAATATATAATATAAATGCAACAATTGTAATTGGAATATAACATAATGGAGTAAAATCAAATAATTTTCTTTCATCTATAACCCAAAATCTTTCTCTATAACCCAAAATCTTTTGCAGGAAATCGGAAGCATTTTACGTTACATATGTAAGGGCAATTTGGAGGGAAACTGCACGTGCCTTTCATGTCACTCCTTCCGTAATGATCTTAGATATGCTAATGTATATTTCGTGTTTCTCATATCGATATTATAGTTTCGTGTCAAAGGAAACGTTTTTGATTTAATCCAATAAATTAAGTTGAATAAACTACATAGATATGCTTCCATAGTTATTATACCGATCTAATTCGGTTCCGGTGACGTTTCTGCGGGTATGTGATTTAGTTATGTTGTAAGGATTTAATGTTCAACTCGTATATTATTTATTCAAGTAAAATGAACATTGTCGTTTTTTTCAACTTACTTGATGAAAGTATTTCATTACATGTGTAAATATAAAATCACCGAAAATATGAAAAATGGAAATTTGTAAGAAAAAGTCCTGCCTCCTGATTTATTCCACGAAGGTTTTGTTTTATACGAATGTCACACAACAAGAAGAACATTCCGTATATGAAACAAAAAAAAAACACTAAATATGTAAAGAGATATAGAAGCAAAGATGCTTTTTAAAAGTTATTATTTCATCAAGTATGTGAAATAACTCGCTAAATAACTATAAATCCAAAAAAAAAAAAAAAAAAAAAAAAAAAAAAAAAAAAAAAAAAAGAAAATGCAAAACTGTTTCTATGTTGCTATGGTAACGCATATGAAATGAAAGTTTTAGAAATTTTCTTGATACGAATTCAAACGAAACAGACATAATAGTTAAAGAATAAGCCTATGTAGATGTATAAACTAAAAAAATCTTATTTCTTAAAAGAGTTTTCGGTCGTCCTTACATGAAAGAGTTATCTCCCTTGTTTTTGCATGATAATTCTGTCTTAAAATACAAAATAAAAACTCGTTTCAAGAAGTTGGATCACTCTGTATTGTTATGACACACAATTTATAGGGTTCAGCAATATAAATTAAAATATATTGCAAAATAGTTTTCTATACCCCCATTCTAAATGATCAATTAGTTTTTCAGCGCAATTCTTAGATAGATGTAATAATCAATTAGTTTTGGTTCATTACCGACGTCTGGTCATTATATCTTGGTGGATTTTGAAAAATATAGTTAATAACCAATGAAATGGTGTTGTTTTACATGCATATTTAGTGGGGGCCATTTTTGGTCCTTATCATATCCCGTCCTTTTTATCTTTTTAAATCAATATTTGATATTCCACATTTTACTTGATTTTTACTTTACTAAACACATTTATTAACCCCGAATTTATTCAAAGGTATTTGAGTGCTGCGTAAGTGCTTCTATATGTTTTTTTTTGTCATTTGTTGTTCAACACTCTGTTGCAATAGTAACTTTAGAATTGTTTAGTAACTTATTATTTTTCATCTGTTTGTGACAATCACATATCCTATTTGTACTTTTCTTGTTCTTCTATTAGGGTATGACCCACCTAATGGTGAATATTTCAAATGTTTAAAACAATGTGACAGCAATATATTGTATCCAGTGAGAGACCTGTATGCAAAATTTAAACAACTTTTACCGTGCCGTTTTTTTTTTTATTAATTTTGTATAATTCATGATATTTCCTCAAGCTCAAGTAGAGACAAATTTCAAAGTGATGGCCACTGTACAAAACGTTTGCAGGGAATTCATTATACCATATATTTTGATAAAAGAAGCGTTGCACTATTGGTAAACTGTTATAAAACACAAAATAAAACTGAATGTCATTTTTTCTAGGATGCCTGAAGTAAAAGGATTTAATGAGACAGAATATTCTAACATTCTAACTCAAACATTGAAAAATTAAGTTCGAGTCCTGTGGGACTGTTTTAAATTTTGCTTACTTGATTCAAAAATAACCTTGGGGCAGAAGTAAATTCTACCTACATTTCTTCCACAATATGTAATTAAAGAGTAAAGGCAAAATATAGAACTTTTACCGTATGTTACTCAGTATTTTTAAAGATGTCTATCTCTGCCCCCTTCTGTTTCAGAGGTAAATTCACTTTTAACAGCAAGAAATCACTTATCAAATGAAAGATTTTCACTTTTTTACAATAAATCAATAATAAGTCTTGATAAAAAAGTAAAAACTTACTAGAAAAAAAAAACGAATATAAGGGGAAAAATATTGGCCCCAGTGGGGATTGAACCTATGCCCCCTGAAAAATTTATGTCAAAGTAGGTTTATTGTAGGAATTGAATACTCTTCAAAAGGAGATACATTATTACATGAGTCATACCTTAAACAACTGCAACTCCATTCAAATAGTTCTTTATTTTAAAAGATAGTCATCTATAACATTTTTTAATTTATCAATCACATGTTCTTTAATTTCAACGCTGGATATTTCTTCGAGTTTTAAATTTAATAATGTTTCTATTGCTTCGTATCCTTAAATATGATTTTTCATTATCTGAATTTGGTATTTCACCTAAAGTGCAAGCCAGTTTCGTTGTTATCAAAGAATCAATACGTCTGGTTACCATATCTATCTATTATACTTAAAGAAAATATATTAAAACACGCACAGTAAGTTTCCCTATCCTTATCGCTACTCTATCCGTTCAGCTTATTATATTCCTTCATATATGCATTTCAAGAGGCATTGAATAGTTCTTTTCTTTCTGCATTTCTAAAAGTGCTGTAAATGCTTCTTCAGTAACTTTACTGTCTGCTTCTTTTGCACTAAAACGAGCTTGAGTTATCAATTGTCTTACTGTGATGTGATGTAATTTTAAAATAGTTTTCTTATCTGCAACGTTTAGTGTGTTAAGAAAAATGGTAATTACTGATGGAACAGCTCCGGCAAATGCAACACGTAGGAATAGCAAGAGCTAGTGCTAAAGCAGCTGAGCAACCCATAATACCAGCTGTGATTTGTAATGCAGTATTTACTCTTCCGCATAACTTCTGTAAGCAGCTGCAAGTTGAGATATGTGTTTAATTAATTGATTTTTTCGTTTCTATTCCGTTGCTGTTTATAACCTTTATAATCGTTTATATTATATCTTAAAGTAATTATAATTGTTCAAGGTTGCTAAACAAAACCCAGCTATTAACCCATGCTGGACACGATTAATTCTGCCGTTGCGACCAGTGCAGAACATGATCAGCCTGCACATCCGTGCAGTCTGATCACGATCTGCACTGTTCGCCATTCAGTCAGAAACATTTTGGTATGCACCCCTTTTAAGTGTTAATGGTACTGCCCAAATTGAAAGAGGGACAAGTTCATTATAGAAATTTAGCAGGGTAAGGGTTAAATTTTTCACTGTAACATTTCCATTTTACTAAGGCTTGTTTTTTTCTCTGATAATCTCGTTTAATAGCTTTTTCTATGTTTTAAACTTCTTGCTTAGTATGCAAGTCTTCTTCATACAATGCACCATCAATTAATTTATTATTTAAATGTTTAATAGTGTATGTTTTTGGGTTTGTGTTGCAAATTCCATTAATTACAAATATTTTCTCTGTCCAGTTTGGTGTGTAACCTTTTTCAAAATGCCTCTTGATTTTACTCAAATGAACCTGGTCTCGGCTTACTTTTTAATACTTTTAAGTGACCGTACACATTAAAGTAAACAGTACCTTTATTTGAATGTTTACTGGCTTCAGTTGGTGTCATTTTATGTGCTATTATATTTATTAGCAATTTCTCCTAAATTATTTAAATAAGTATTCATATTGATTGCTGTATAGTATTTCCACGTTATTCTTTTAAAACGTCTGTTATTTTTTCTATAACCACCTCCTTTCCGTCATTAAATGTGTGATTATTTCTATCTTTCTTTAAAAATGCTAGAAAATTTTATTATAAAAGTCCTTAGCTTTATTCACCCATAAATGTTTAGGAATTCTTCCTTTTGAAACAACTTTGTCAAATGCTTCTGTAACAGATTCTCCAGTTTTATTCTTTAATGGAATAACAAAAGCATATTTGCTAAATATATCTATCACAGTTAATAAGTTCTAAATACCTTTATTGTCCTTAGGAAACGCTTGCATGCCAATCAGGTCCAGTTTATTTTCGCGGATTAAGACATTATTTTATTCGAAGGCTTCCAACTTTTCAGTTTTTTTTGCGCGTCCAAGTCTAGAGCCCGGAGCTCTCGAAGACGGCTGTACCTGTCCGAGCCCAAATTTATATTTCATATAAATTGCTGGTTCTACAAGTTTTTTTGCTTTTTTTTTCCAATTGATTTTGATCGAGTGCTTTATAAATGAGATAACATTTTCTTGTCACATTTACTTTTATTTACACAGCTATCATAACAAAGATATTGACTTACGCATGCTGCGTCTAGTTCATTAACAGGAGGTCTGTTATCTAAAGGGTTCCCGGGACCACAATACTTGTATCCTGTAAATGTTAACCCTTTCTGAGATAAAAAGGTTACATAGCTTTAAGGTGAAGAAGGTGTAATTCAGCGACGTCTGGCGGAAAGCCAAACGTTACGCTTCGTAACGTCGCATCAATACTTTCTATTAAGAAACAAAATGGCGCCGAGCGATGCGGGAGGGCGATACACCGGACGTTTTCTTTTCATTCTCTTTTTTTTTTGTTTTTTTTTTTTTTTTGTTTTTTTCGTTCTCGGCTGGATAATTTCGGTGGTTATAGGTGCCAAATAAAGACGAATAAAAAGAATAAATCTTTAAAAATGACTACACATTTTGAAATATACTACTAAACATTACAATAGCCGTGCAAAATTTGTTTGAAGCCAAAACATGTGCAGAAAAACGAATGATGATTTTTTTTATTATTTTGTATTTTCTTTGGATGACATAGGTGGTTATTTTATTCTACTTTCGTGTTTATCGCTTTTCCGTAACCGGGGATCACGTGATTTTAAAATTCATTCAAACGAATATTCCGTTTTAAGACGCACCACTTGCACAAAATAACAGCATTTTTTTTGTATTTCCTTGATGGTAATTATACTTGATTTGCATGAAAAATACGAGATATACAACATTTTTAGTTTCAAATTGACAATGTCATATATAAGGTCTATATTCTTAAAACTATACTGAAAAAAGATTGACCGAATACGTTTGCGTATGAAGTTTTGAAAACACATTTATTTCGGAAGGGCCTAAATTGCACCCCCTCCCCCCTCCGAAAACTTGAAGTATAGCTGTTTATTACCTGTATTATAAGAATGATTTTCATGAGTTACAAAAATGTTGATTTCCATATGTTTGTAAACATTATCGTTGGTGTTTGCATTTTAATAAGCTTAGATAATGTGGCAGTTGACCTCAATACAATATACACTGTTTATTTCCCAGTACAGGTAACTAAAATTTACTTTGCAATATAGCCCCAACATAATTTTATGACGGACTATCTTTGAACACCCCTGGACTTATTGGACTCAACTGCCACATTATCAAAGTTTATTAGTATTCATAAATTATAGCCTCGTTTCGTAGCATTCTTTCGGAAAAATCCCCCGAAGATGCGCGACGGGTTCGCAAGCAGTCGGAAAACATACTTAAATGTGCAAGTCTTTCCTATATGATAATGGGTACACTTGAGAATTATGAAAGGCATGTCAAAATTCATATATATTTTGAAGACTGCTGATGTGTATAAATTTTATTTATCAATTAGACATTTTATATCATTGCTGTATAGCATACAACCATAGCAGTTATCAAACGCATTGTCATAATAAAAATGAAAAATTATGAAAAACTTTTGAGGTTTGTGTTTTGTTTTGTATTGTAGGTAGTAATGATTTACCGACAATTTAACTGTTATTGTTTCCGAACTCCCTAACGGTATCAACTTGCTGAACATTTGTTACTGACAACATCTCTGTAGCAGGTTTGTTTAGATGCAGTAGTTCCAAAAGATAAATTATAGCAAAAGCAAGTATTTGGCGGTCGCTCAGTCCCGAATATGTTACAACTTTACATGCTGTATATTATTCCTACATGGTTTCATGTCTCTATCATTTTTTAAAAATAAATGTAACAAAAATCTTGAAGCACTTAATGAGATATATGCGACACAATTTTATGTATATTTTCGACTACGTCAAGGGCCATAACACCGGTCTGACTGTGTGATATCAAATTAAAATATTATATACTCAAATGGAAATACTGATAACAATTCTGTGAGGTTTGATTACTCTGGGTCAACACCTTTTTAGATATGTCCGACACTATTTCGGACTGACGAACGAACGGGCGAGGGAAACACTAATTGCCCCGACCAAACATAACTTGGATAGGGCACATAATAAGATATATTTCATATTGTTCCATGCAAAGAAATCATTTACCACCAGTTGCACCGTATATTATACTTAAAATACATCTTGAAATATGTCCTGTACGGCTTTCTTTTCACCACGGAATACAATGAAAATTCAGATTATTTCCGACCGAATATTTGTATATGTACATGTATATGCACTTGCTTAATTGTGTTTTGTCTCGCAATTGTACAATCTAAGTAGGTATCTTGAAAATAACCACATATATTCACGTGATAAAGAAAACTATGAAATATAATGATTTGGAAATATAAGAATGAAAGTATGTTTTAGAAAATATTAGATTTTTGTAAACGGAATGGCTAAATATCTATTTGCAAACAGCATACACAGTTTTAGTAATAAGACGTTTGCGTAACGTCAGAAAAAGCGGGAAAATGCGCAACGTCAAACGCCGCCCATAGCGCCATTTGAGACTTTATCGTTTTTTGCGACTTCGTAGCTCGAAAATGAAGTCGGTAGTCAAGGACTTTTTTTCCGTTATTTTGCTAAGAAATGCCTTTAAAATGATTATGTAAATTTTTAAAATAATTCTATGGACCAGTAAATGCATGCTCCCAATTCATACAAGAAATGTCCTTTCCGTAGAGGTCAGATTTTGGAACAACACATGCTAAGATTTATGGCTACAACTTAATTAATCGGAAAGAGTCAGCCTCAAACTTATCGCTTAACAAACTCGCGTGCAGTCAGTGTCGCTATGGGATAACATTTGTCTGGTAGAAGTGTATTTCATTGATTTATCAAATGATTTTTTTATGATATTTTTATGTTTGAAAAATGCACGTGAAAATGGGGGTAGGGTAAAATTTATGACAATACTGCGAAAACGAAGTCGGTGACCCCTGATTTTTATTTGTTCATTTTACAGTAAAATAAATTTATAGGATAATATTAGTTTTCTAAAAAATTCTATGGACCAGTTTTTGTCCACTACTTAGTCATTCCGCACGAAAACAATAATTTCATATAAAGATTTTGGCATGATTTTTGCATAAAATAAGCATTCCTTCAGCGAATAGCGGGAGTACGTATTTGAAAATTACACCACCGTGTAGGTTTCGACTGGCATATTATAATAAATGGAAAAAAACAAAAACTTTTTAAATAAAATGAATGCCCCGATACTAAATTAGTCGTCATGAAAACGGCAACGTCACAACCATTTCCGACTAGGCTTAATGTTGAAATTTCGAGGTCATCTGCGTAAAAAGTGTGCATTTGATTTTTTCAATAATTGTTTATCGGGTGAAGATCAACTTTTGCTGTTATCTACGTATGTTATTTAGGATGTAACTTGTTTTTGAAAATCCCGCTCATTACACCTTCTTCACCTTAAGAATGCCAATTGCCCTTCTAGTACGTTTTACAAACTTTGTTTTTTTATATTGCCGCAAGATGCCGTCATGTTCCTTTTGACATTTACCATTTTTGTTGTCAATTATTGAGGATTTATATTATCAATATTTTTTTCTCTTTTACACAGTGCATTTTATTATGAGTGCCCATTACATATTAAATGTATTTAAAATATTAATTTAATATGAATTTTGTCTTTTTTTCTTATAACCCCATGCATTGTGTGGTCACTATTTGTTAATATTCGCTTTCTGTTTTATTTAGACCGAGGGCCAAGAGGGTCGGGGTCACGGTTCAGGGTTCAGGGGTCAAAAGTGTGCTGGACACCTCATTTTCTATACTACTCCTGTCATGGCCCTCAGCACCGGCGTAAATGGAACTCTGTTATCCATTAAATTTGGACTTCATTATTCCCCGCCCCCCCCCCACCCCCCGCCACCCCCACAAAAAATAAAACAACATGTAATAAAGAACAATATCGAAATAACAAGTGTGAAAAGCCTACCCTTATATTTAAATTACATGGGACAAATGGCAAGAAACAATCCAAACTGTGTCTTTATGCCAAATATTTTATTTTTACAGCTTAAATGCACATAATTAAGACCCCTTTTTGTATATATTGTTTTGATTTTTATTGCTGATTACAGAAATGCAATACTGTAAAATCATAGTTTATTTTTCAGTTAACTCTTTGTTGTTATGTTCCTTTGTGGTTGATGTTGTCTGAAATAAGAAACTATCTTCAAAGTAAAATTTAATAAAAGTTTTTGATTCAGCTAAAACTGAAACTGAAAACTGAAACCGATTAATTTGATTAAACGGCTATTTTTATACAATGACGTATTCAATGGCGTTTTTACATTTAATTTAACAACCTTAAAGTATTGATGATGAAATGTAAACCTCACATAAAATTAAAACCTAACACCAGTTGTTATCACATATAAAACAGTTATCAAAAAGTTAAAACAATGCTTAAGAAAGAAAATAGAAACATCAGAAAACATTTTTTAGTATATTTTGCATTTATATTTAATATTTGGCAACATCTGTCTTTCATGAGAAATTTCTTCTTTAAAGCAATTATTTTTCTAGAAATGTGTGTAAGAATAATCTGACCTATACACTGATTAATTATATCATTTCTGTTCGTTGAATCGAATTAAAAAATCATTTTAGAAAATGTTAAAATGTATAAATAGATCAGTAGGTTACGGTCTCAATATAGCTAAGCACGGCTTTGACTGGCCTAACTTTAACTATAAAGGCAGTCAGCTTAAAATGTGGATATAGCATTCCCTTGGTAAAAGACACGAGTGTTTTACAAGACATAGTGCTATGAGAGAGAAGTCTTTTGAAAAACAGTTATAATTGCTATACTTATATTAAAGACACAATTATATTTCAATACACTAACCTTCTTTTAGTTCAATTTTTGAACGTTTTGGGTCAGAAGCTGACAAGCTGTCACTACACTTCCAAAATGTTTTGTATTTTCGGAAGTGCTTGTTTGGTTCTCTTTGTACATTAATGATATTTCTTTCTCTGCAAAACAAAATTTGAAGTAATAATGCATATATTGTTGAACATGTATTTGAAACTGTCATTGTGTTAAACACTGCATTACATTTTGATACATCGAGCGATAGTAAAATCAATGATCATTAAGCATAGCGACATGTTAGTTAGAATTGTACTGTGCTTAGATAGATTTTGTCCGTCATTGCCTCAAATAATATTTAGCATTCTTTATCACATAAATGTTTTGCAAATTATGATAGATGTTCAGTCATTCATACATAGTCAAAGGAAATATTGGCTATATGGTGGCTAAAAATTTGTTCGAAGACGGACCTTTCTAAAGTGTGTATCGAAAAATAGTTGATTATTTTCAATAATTTCATTTGATAGCAAATCCTTGCATATGGCATTTCGGGCGTGTGAAGCTTCATCATGGTATTTTAAATTTCATATGTTTCTCGCTTATACATTAAATGTGTTTGATTTTAATAATACGAGGGATGATCAGTATATTCTGTCATTGGTCTGTGTATGCCTAAATAATCAATCAGATCAAGACAATTTTTATTCATCCCTTAAAAGTATTATCCCTTCACAGACACATACTTTTGAAATCTATATATCCATTACCTACATGCTGCAAAGTGGTGTCCCCTTGGTTTACTGAAAAAATGCAGAAAAGAGGGTACTTTCAGTGGCATAGCGTTTACTTGCGAGCATTTTCTCTTTAGAGAGGGAACTAGAAAAATGTCACAGGGACTTAGATCAGCAGAATCAAGAGGGTCATCAACCTAAATAAACAAAAATTGTTTTAAGAAATACTTTAAAGTTGGACTTCTGATGGCCGTATTCTTTCTTATCTCCCTTGATATTCCAACTACAACTGCATTTCTTTTAATTCCCAATCAGACTGAGTTCCGACAATAAATGATATAGCAGATGTATAAAATGTCTTCATCCATGAAGTATTGAACAATAATATTCTTAATTTCTTGTTTGAGCATGGATGAGTTTCCATCCGAAATGTTGTAATGCTTGGCAAGTAGAAGTAAATCAGATTCTCTAGCTAACTGGAACATCTCCTGGAATGTCTCAGCCACAAATTTATTAAAATCAAACGATAAATTTGTAGTTCTGGTATTAGTATAGCACCCAAAATCGAAATTACGAAGCTTCCTATTTAAGACATCATGGAAGGTTCCAGAACTTTCATGTATCACCAAGAATTAAAAAGAAGACTCTTTAAAAAAAAACAAGAAAAAATCAGACTTTACATTAGAAGATGCTTTGTAGAAAAGCGCATGTCTACCCCAAAGCACAGAAGTTATAGGCAAGAAGTAAATAGGAGACAGGAGCAAAACTCTTAGAGACACTGATAGTCGGACACTGAAATGCATCATCTACTCGGCATGTTCAATCATACCATGAAGTTTCAATGGTCTGAGCCAAGTGGTTCTCAAGTTATGGATCGAAAACGGTCTTCCATGTTCAGGCCCCTGTGTCCTTGACCGCTGACCGAGTGACCTCAAAACCATTATGGGTCATCTACTCTATAAGCCCTAGCATCCTATGAAGTCTGAAGGTTCAAGGTCAAATGGTTCTCCAGTTATTGATCGGAAATGAAATGCGACGGACGGACGGAGAGGGCAAAAACAATATGTCTTCCCCTGTGGGGTGTGGGGTGGGGGGGGCACATAAAAAATTGTAGCACCCTGTTTATCAGTATTTGAGAGAGAACACTCTGGAACACCATAGATTATAAATATCTTATTGACATACATGATGTCTCAAACTAGGTCAGACTTTACAGTAAACAAGTTGTCAAGACAATATAATAATAAAGTAAAGCATAAGGGGAAATGACATGCACGTAACAATTGAGACTGATAATTAAATCCAACAGATGAAAACAACAAATGGTGATGGGAAATTTTCAAAAGTAACTAGCTATTAAATGTTGCAAAAATATACTATAACTCATATACTCTTGCATATTTTAGTCTCTTCCAAGTAAGTGAGCTAGTAGCAGCAAAGTTTTATGCAAGTTAGAAATAACCGCAGTGAATTATTATTTTGCCATATTAACGAATCTCTAGCAACGCGAGCTCAATTGTCGGGGATTCTGTCAAAGGCATTTATGTTTATGAGTTCTAGTTAAAGTATCGCTCACACAGTTTCAGTGTTCGTAGCGAATTGGCAATACAGGGTGTATCTGGGGGAAATATTAAGTAGATAGGTCGTCTTCGGGGGCGTACAAAACCTATATTCGATTGCAATTAGGCATTCATATACGTCATACAGTGGTAGCCTCAATTAGCGCTTATTTAGACTTTACTGAAATCGAAGTATGGATCATTAGTGAATCTTTTGTTTATTGGGCTGGTGAAAGCGCATCTAAACGAGCATCTAAATGAGGTAAGAACAATGTGGGAGACATGAGCATTCAATGGAATGGCATTTCGGGATGAAAATTGAACAAATATACCATACGGTCTTATTCATTGCACGAATCCGAGTATTATTATTATTCACATGGGAGAAAATGATCTGTCAAGTTCCAACACTTGTAAAATTATGATCTATTTAACAAGCACTTTTGATTATTGTTCAGATGTTTTCGAGAAGCGTTACTTGTCTGGACATACATTTTGCCCCTTCTAAAATGGGTAGACTCGTCTAATTCACCTGAGATTTTAAAAGTTCTTGATTTAAAGACAAAGCACCATTAATAGGAGTATGAGGCAACATGTTCTACAGCAATCCCGTTGCATGGTTATATAAATATTGATCGTCAGACACCTGGCTTTTACCGTTCGGACGAAACGCATTTATCGCCAGTTGGGAATGACATGTATTAACTTTCTTTAGGCCATCGCTATGTTTTAGGATAAGCTGGCCGTTAGATGTATTGGGTGTGATAGATTAATCTAGTCTAGAATGTTGGTGAACAAGCTGCCTTAAATGTCAAAACAATAGTTTAATGACAGTTTACTGTGGCGGAATATTCTAGCTGTTGGTCGGCTCGTCACCTGTCCCATAGTTTAAAGATAGTCTTAACTATGGCAAATGGTGACAATTTTGTTGTTATTTATTCTTCTAGGGCTGACGAAACCGGAGTGGGGAGGACTTTCAAGCTAACATCTTCAAATACAATGGAAGCAATTAGAGGCCAGAGTTCGCTCAATCAGCTATGTTAGGAGGTACACACGTGTATCTTCTAATTTTTAGCAAACATTTCAGGACGTTTTTTATTATAATTATAATGATCATTACAGTTATTTTCATGTGCGGCTATAATTATAGCGAGCAAAGACATATGCCTTTTTGGCCATTGCGATCATAAACAAATATGAGCAAGGTATCGTTACAATAATGTTAAATTCATTTTATATGCAAGTATGCATAATAACAGTGATGATAATTGTAATAGCTTGTTTGCTATTTATTAGCAAACGTTTATCATAAAGCAAACACGTTTAGGAAAGGTTGGTTTGCAGTTATTTAAAAATATATTAATTTTTGTTGGAGGTTATTGATTTTTGTGATAGTTTAGAGTAAGTATAATTTTGCATATACTGTTTGTCTGTTTATAAAATTGAAATTTTATTTAAATGTATATCTGGATAAATTAGTAGCCATTTCATAAGTCGTTTACAGTTTTTGTCATTGTCGTTTGCCTTGTCAAAGCAGGAGACCAGTGAAGTACATTATTACATACGCATTTATTAACTACATTGATCCTGAAACATCGATATGTTTCAATGTTCACGTTCGAATTTCATATTAGGTGCGTGACGTCGTCAGTTTCATGCCAGGCGATTTACCGGCTACAAAGTTTCGCGGAGTACATCGGACGCGAAATATGCGAAAACTTAATAGCTTAAGAACGTAACAAACAGGTAAAATAACACGTATCTTAAGCAGGTAGGACTGCTGAAAAAGCGGGCAAACAACCGGTCACTTATCCTCAACAAATGTTTCAAACTACCATGCTTTATGGTCGTGAGCAAAATTCACGTTCCACAATACTGTTAGCTAACAGAAAGCACTGCAAACGAATTAATATGTTTATACGGAATTTTGTTACAACAACAAAACGCTAAATATACAAGTAGTGCAAATAATGATTCTATTGAAAATATATTATCGTTCACAAGTGACGCTGACACTGACGCTTCGATTCATTTGCAAATGAAGCAGTAAAAATAGTTATTAAATCAGGTGTAAAATATTGCAAGGGAATTATATGCCCATTACAATGACGAGACAAGAGCTCAATTTGAGAAACCTGACTGACTTTCCGATTGTTCCATTTTTCCACTATCAATGCTGTTTTTAGTTTGTGGGGATTATATAATATGAGTAAGAAAAATATGTAGCTGACTGCCAATGAAAACTACAAACATTCGCGTTTTTACTATAGCTGGTTGTTTCGCGACGTTAAATTTTCGTGGAAACAAACCGACCGCGAAAGTCGCTAAAATAAATAGTGCGAAATATTCTAGATTCACAATAATAGCAATCAGGCCGTGAAATGAAGCAATGTAACTCGTTTGCAATATCTAAAGTATATAATATTAATATAACGGAGATGTATGCTTTCAAAAAGTAGACATATTTTATTCAAATGTTTATTGCTTTTAATTTCGTGCATTCTATTAAAAGACGCACTGGTGACAAACAGCAATACTTACAAACAGTTAGAGTGGAGAAAAGGTTGACATTTAGATTCCAGTAGATCTACCAAGCAGAATACGGAAACAATACCTAGAGCACAATAAATGTAGAATAACCTTTGCTTCGACCTGTTGAAAAAAAGGTACAGTTACCTTTAAAAGTACTGATTTCACGTGCTAATGACTGATTAGTGTTTCAGATATCTACCTTTGCTACTTACATAGTATTCAATTCACATTAGCTCTTATTTTAATGCACACAAACGTTTTAACGTGCAAATCATGAACACATAATCATAAACAAATTGTAATATAATCTTGTGTCATTTAGTTTTATGGTACACTAAGTTAAAAATTAGAAACCTGAATTACCAAGAAATTTGTTAATTATGTCTGATCAGTTGTAAGTTTATATATTTTCATAGCAGAAAAAGGATTGTACAACAGGGGCCGTATTCATAAAGCATCTTAAATATAAGTATAAGAAATTGATTATTTACTTAAGTATTACTTAGGTAGGAAATTTATTTTACTTAAGTATATTTGTTATTCATAAAACAACTTAATAAGTAATTCTTGGCTTTTATTGTGGACAAAAACATTATAAAAGACAACATTAATTTCAGACAGATACAACAGGCACAATTATGTTTAAAGTGCTTTTATCTGAAAAACAACACTTTAATCGTACTCACGATGCCATTTTATTTTCTGACCTAAGTCATTTCTTACGTATCTTAAGTTTAAGCTGTTTTATGAATAGGACTTAAGTTTTTTACTTAGACTTAAGCTGAAATCACCACAAACTTAAGTAAAATCTTCAACTTAAGTCAAAGCTTATACTTAAGATGCTTTATGAATACGGCCCCAGAAGTAGTTTAAATTTAAGTTTATAATCACAATGTCAAAACTATCGTGTAAGCAAAGAAATAAAAGTATGTATATTTCTAACTAATTTCGCTAAATATATAGAAAGACATTTATTGTTGTCAATATGAGTTATTTTGGTCAACATACGTGTAAAAAAAGTAAAATCTGGAAAGTATATCCCTCGGAAGACACATATGTCAGGTTGATTTTGTTCCCTCATATTAGTATCCAGGTATAACATCATTACCACAGAGAACTCTGACAACGCTTTCAATCGGAAAATTTTCTTTTAAATGTAGCTAGTAGATATTACAAAATGTATGTTTCATGTACTGTAATTTTTCTATTGTGTTCGTTAGTAAAAAATAATTAGCGAAATGTTTTTTTTTTCTACATGTTAATCATAAAAACACTGTTGATAGCTTTGAAAAAATGGTTAGCAAAATTTGTTCTATCTATAGTTGATAAGAACTGTCCCAAAGTTGTAAAATTGACGTTTTTTACCGGGTGTGTAATAATTATCTAACGCAAGTTCTCGTCGATCCCTCAATGTCTGTACTCTTAATAGTAATGTTCTGAATAATGTTTTATCTTATCCATATTTTTACATTCCTAAAAACTAATATGGGAAATGAATTTGCTTGAAACTCTTACATAATTTGCTAAGTTCATCAAAAGTGTTTTAAAAAGACAAGACTAACGTATAGCCCGGAAATGTGCAAATACCTCTTTTGACAGGTGGAAGTATTGCTGTTTCAATATCGCCTATATCCAATATCCAATTAATCATATTTCCTTATGACTTGGGTGACAAAAATGTTGACAGGTCAATGTGTTGTTTCTTAGAAAAGATGAAAGTGCCAGAATTACTTTTACCTATTTTATTGCATGTAAGCCCGTAGCCCGTAGACATGTCGCAGGTGGCATTGCACAATCCCCGCACGTGCACGTACGGAAATTGTAGACTCGTGGGACCTTCGAACGTCCCTCGCACTGATGCCGCAAGGTTGCCGCTTGCTGCCCGTGCAGGACCCATGAAATCGCACGAATATTAGCAGGCGGCCTTGATATGGGCAAAATATGATAAAAAACGTCACGGCGGTTGCACCGTCACCTTATATCTTCTCCGCGCATCCTCTGCCCGGAAGCCGTATGGGCGTCGTACCATTTCCGTGGGAAACTTGCGGAGACTGCATTGCAAATGCACTGAAATTGCACGATTTCCGTATAACCTCCGCACAGCGTCCGTATGGATTTCTACCGGCCTTCCCCCGAGAGCCTGTACAAAAATGGCACGATGCTCGTATATAATGGGACAACATACTCCGAAGCTCGTAGCGACCTACGATGCCCCAAAATCCGCAAGGAAAATCGTAGACTAATTTATCGCACGGCGCCCGGGTCAAATGTGAACTAGTCATTAGTTTTCATACTGTATGACCTTTCACTGCGTTTTGCAGTAATCACATGCTTTCCATTTAAAATTTGCAAAATTTTAGGAAGGGCTTTAAATCCATTATCAATATTTTATTTTTGGTCCAGTTTACCAGTCTTCGTTATATTTTTTAAACATCTTTCATTTCATGATTTTAGTAAAACACTACTTGTTTTTCGGTCGTTGACAGAATTGGTTTTCACCTTCTACCCATTCAAAATATGACTGCGGAAATAAGAAGTTCGTTGATTCAAAAGTGGTGAATATGGATCCGACTTGCTTGCATTGCTTTTCTTTAAGACAATTATTCTAAAAGAAATCATTTCCTCAATGAATAATATAATTCATTTGACGGCATATGTCCGTAAGAAGTCACGTCAAAAATGTTGTATCTGTCAGAGTACTTCAAAATGTTTAGTGCTAAGGTCGGCATGATCAAATTGTAGGTAATAAACTGCCAGTGTCTTTGCGGTAGGTCTTGGTATCCGAATATCTGTTTTTCATTAGAATATACTTGTGTCAAGCATAAATGTTAGGCTAATCCTTGAAGGGTTACATATTTATTCATCTTAGTTCAAAGCGTTGTTTCGACCATTGATGTTCACTTGTCTATGAGAAAAACATCTCTTTGTCATCTGACAGTTGTGCCATTTCCCTCCAATAATTCCTCTGTATGATTCCGGAGCTGCAACACATTTTCTGGACATTTAGGTCATACTATCAGTCAATCATAGTCCGTTTAAACGTTTGAGATAAAATATCATTTTTTGTGGCCGTACACATATGCTATATTTATGGATAAGCTGTTTTGTCCATTCACTACAGCAGCAACGTTCATTAAATTCGTTAGAAAAAGCTTCACATACGTTACTTTTGCATTAAATCAATTGGTTTTTGGTTTGATACCTCGACCGTATGTAATACTTGTCTTCATATAAGATCCTTTCTATAAAGCACTCGACAATTGTCTAAAGGTACGAATGGTATTTTTAAATATTAGCAAACTGTTCCACAAATTCTGACACAAAGGTTTACTCTAAGCAAAAATACGCAGTATAACAGGTTCTGTTTTAACATAGTTTCAAGACTGTATCTCTTGTAGTGTCAACGTGTTTTACTTTCTGGTGCCAAGTTTGAGAGGTCCGGGGTTCGAATCCCATGTCCAGGCACTGGAAATGTCTGAGATGCTCTTTAGTGTATCCCACCTAACTAGAGGCCTGTACTGGTTCTTCCCAGGAAAGACGGCTTCGCGTGTATCGGTGCTATACACCGGGCACGTTAAAGAACCAGACTGTCTATTCGCAAAGAGCTAGGCTAAGTTAGCCGGACACGTCTGTATCTGAAACGTTCTCTCTGTATGTTCTAGGGGCTTTATCTCACTCTGTCCCTCTGGTCAGATCGCTCTGTGTCTGTACTTGTAGAGGATGAATTTCGCGCCCTGTGTGGCTGCGTCTACTATATGTAAAGCGCCTTTGAACGTGTTTATCATGAAAAGGGCGCTATATAAATCTGGTATAATAATATATTAATAATAAGTTAATCTGGGCATTTGTAAATGCTGGAGTTTATCAAGGCTAAATTTTCAAAATCTTTGTCAAAAGCTTTTATGATAAATTCAGATCATGCATCAACCTGTGGTTAGTAGTGACAAACTTCTCTATGTACAGCTGCGTTAACTGATAAATATGCTGCTGTAATATTTCAAATAATTTGCAGACCACTGTTTTTTTTTTCCTAGGAGAAACAACTTCACAACGAGAAAAGGTAAATGCTAATATTTCAACAACAGAAATACAATAAAAACCTATTAACTACATTTTTGTACTAGTATTCGAGGCAAGCCACAAATACCTGGTTCCGATTACCTTAAAAAATAAATCATACATCAAATACTTTAAAACTTTCAGTGTGATGAGAGAAGTTGTAAATATATGACAAACGATGGATATCTTTTATGGTACCGAACATAGAACTGAAACACCAAACGGTGCTGGATGTACTGACAATGACCATATAGGAATCGCAGATTTTATTATGAATCTACCTTTAAGATTTGTTTTCAGTTTAAGCTTTTCACAAGTTCGGATATATGCATTGTCTTCAAGTTCTCGGGTATCGCTTCGGATTATGAGATGTCTTGACGTCTAATAGAATATATCAGGAGATCCATTTGAAGCATAGAAGGCAACCAAGCAAAATATTAGCAGACTCGAATTGCTGAGTTTGTAAATGGGAGGTAACGGAAAGTGAAAAACCCCTAACGCCCTACAGCACTGACCTAAATTGATTTGGATTTGAAAACATATACACAAGCTCTAATAAGCAATGTTAGTATAACAAGAGTGTCATTGAAACTAAAGCGCTCACTTGTGTAAAAGGCTTCACTTGTGTTTGTATAACGTACACAGACTGAGAATAGTAAGAATAAAATATTGAACTTTTTTTTTTTTTTTTTTTTTTTTGATGGATTTTTTTGTATGGAGGGAAATAGCTAATATCCATATAAAAATGTCAAAAATACTAAAACCTGACTGATTATGTTTATCCTTGATACATCTTGCCAAGCAGACTCCAGTTCTTTCAATTTCTAAAATATGTTGTTTTTTTTTCTAAAATAGGTCATAATCTTGATTTTAAGAGAGTAAAGTTTATCGTATAAAGGTCTTGGTGAAGTAATTATTTCAGTGTGTCATAAAGTATGCGTAAAATGATAGATTATAATATCTGTTAATTACGCCTGCCATAACATTTAAGGTTTTTCATTAGATAGTAGGCCCCGCCTTTTTACTATTTCATCCAATGAAAGAGGAGAACCTATCCACGATTAATGCAAATAACGTAATACTGTTTCTAATTTTAAAGCCGACAATTTTACTACCCTGATATGTATATAGGAGGAGCTCATTAAATAACAACGCTTATCTAGGCTGTCTGTCAGCTAAAAATAGCACACTTTCAATGATTCACAAGCAAATGCAATGGGCAGTTGGAGAAGAAATATGAACTTACATTTTATTGATAGTTTTAAATTAATATTATCCATATTTTGTGCATCCATATTTGAATCAAGCTTAGGAAAAATTCAAAGCTGAGACAAGCATTCCTCTTATTTAAACTAAGTAATATAAATTGATCAGTAAAACTTCAAAACCAAACATTCATCTGGCTCTTCTGTCATTGCTGCCAACCCATTACTTGAGATAAGTTAACATTTAATGTAGAAATGATAAACTATTAAAGCCTGGAATGTTGAACAATACATGCACAAATTAGCAAGAGTTGATGTGATAAGTAATTTGATATAATCTATCTTTGTATGTCTGTAATTTAGTTCACTACATCTTGATTTAAAACCTTTTTAAATGACATAAAAATATAACTGCAAAAATGATAATGATATTATATTCAGTTTAAAACTTTAAAATTACTTGTTAGCAAAGCATTGCAATGCACCCTAGGTGTTAATTTCATTGATACACAAAGCCTTCTGCTTATCAGGTTAGGCAATGTGGGAATTGTTTACATTCTCCATTTTATTTTTCCAGGGTTCATGAACTCATCAGCTCCTCCCGGAAAATTCAAATTTGTTGGCAGTTTGTTTATATGATTTGTTTGAAAGTATGATTCACGATATTTTGTTTTAAAAACTGATTACACCAAATGATAAAGTATGTTTCAATGAGTATTTATGCATTTTCAAAAGAAAATATTATTCAGTAATTGATTCAAAATGTTGAAAAAAGCGTTCTATGATGTGAAACATGCATAATTTTATATAAAATCCTGTCCCAGTACTATCTTCTGGCTTATGGCAGTAAGGGGTTTAAAGGCCTAGATCCACTACTATATTTGCATTCTTTACATCGTAAAACTGAGATGCACATTTCGTTTTCATTCTTAGACAAATGTCCTTTCCTATATTCAGAAAACAGTAAAATAAAACTTTAGAAGAGTGATTATCACATATTTCTAAAAAACTGTTGTTTTTTAAAACAAATGACTGTTATACGTGACATTTTGTTATGAATGTAGCTCTACAAATACAGTTAAAGTATATATTTAGTCAAATTGAATTTATCTGATGAGAATTTTTTACATTTATAGTTAATGTCTAAAAGCAAACAATGGTAGTGAAGGATGCACACTGGATATCTTTCAATTCATATGAATCAAACATTGGTAAAAATTCCATCTGAACGAAAGCCTGACAAAAATTACTTTAAGAACCACATTTTTTCATTTTATAATAAGAGTTAAAATTAATACCATATAACATAAATTCGATGGATAAATGGGGAAAATTGGGAAACAAATTCTTAGAAACGTTTTATAGCACATCTGCACATAAATGAAAAATGAACATCCTGAAAACCTTTATTAACGATGTTTATTTAAGTCAGCCAGATGGAGCATGCACTCCGTTTAAGAATGATTTATGCTTGGTAAAATGTGTTGTAAACATTTTATTTGAAATTACGAAAATTTACGGCGTAAGACATTTCTGCTGTTAAATAAGTATTACATGTAACTGTTAGTATCAATGATCAATATATTCTAACAGACGACATATCTGCATTTTAGTTTTGAAAGAAAACGTTTTTGAAGTATCAACAATAACAAGTCTGCATATTTGTACTTCAGAATCTATGGTTTTCTCAAGTGTGATTTTCGAGTTTAGAATTATTTCAAGGAAAAGGGTAAATGGATTTCACATAGGATGTTACTGTTTAATAACCGTGAATTAAAATATAACGATTTTAGACATTTGTTTTTCTTAATTGTTGATATTATGACACCACAGAATATACGAATGGACAAAACTAAAATATACATTTTATGCGTGTTTGTGTAATTGTTAAATAATCTACACATGTTTCTTATGGCACTACAAGTGTCCGCTAAATAACAAGGTCCTTATGAAAATAGAGAGGTATCGATTTCATTAATTCTATGCGAACGCGTACGTGCAGAAAATCCCTCAACATAATTTTAAGCATCTACTAGAAACGTCAGGTTTATTTAAACGTACAGTTTGAACATATGCAGCTAAAATGTACATAGTAGTTTTGGCCTTTTCCTACTTTGTATGTGTTTTATCTGATTTTTTCTAACTCGAGAAAGAAATATCCAAGTTATAGTTTAGAAAGTCATTGATCAAACTCCTACCAAAACGTAAACCAGAAAAAACAAGCTGCTGTCAACACATGTATCATATCTCACTGTATCAGATGCGATTCTCACTTTAAAATGGGCATGGTAATTCGAGAACGATCCGTATTCTCATATTCCGCACAACATATACAAATAGGGATAAAGTGACAACTCCCGCTGGCGGCAATGTTTTAAGACGAATCAAAATAATTTGAACACTCTTGGTAGAAGGTCCCACAATGCCCATTTGTGTGAAATTACTTTAAAATCGGGCCAACAATTTCTGACACAAGAAGATTATTAAGTTTACATTTTATACACACAAGGAAGATGACCACGTCCTCTGGTGGCCATTTTTTATGAATCGGAATAATTGAGCAATCTTGGTAGAAGGTGGACCATTAGTGTAAAATTGCTTTAAATTCTGGCCAGCTATTTCATACATGGAGATTTTAAAGGTTTCCACTATAAACATATAGGGAAAAGGGGCCATGGTTTTTGACGAATCCAAATAGTATGAGCAATCTTGGTCGAAAGTTAAATAAGGACCATTTGTGTAAAATTATTTAAAAATCGGACCAGCTGTTTAGGAATAGGGTCGTTTGAAGTGTTTTCTGGGATTTATTTAGCTCTGGCAGTCCAAACGGGCAACCAAGCGGAGCCGTTTGGACAACTTTGAAAGAGAACTACCTAAGGAATATCCCTGCCAAGTTTCATTAAAATCCCGTTTTTTGGATAAGATGTCGTTTAGAGAAATTGTTGACGACGGACGCATGCACGCACGACGGACGACGAGCTTAGCGTGATCACAATAGCTCACCATTAGTACTTCCTTCATGCTCCTGTGAGCTAAAATGAAAACAATGCACATGCGTTTCAGAGATTGGCTGTAGACTGATATCGCATGCCACCTTATTGATTGATTTGAATGCCAAAATGTATCATGTATTTATGCAGTATCTATGACACCTGTATTAGGCAAACAAATGAAGAATGCACAAACAGTACAAAATACCGTTTCCAGGTGCATAATTAGTTAGGAACACGCGTTGCCAAATCAACCATTGTTATTTTACACAGAAACGGAAATGAAACACCGATGATATTTCAATATATTAGATATCAAATTAATAGTTAAAACTTGGTTCAGCCCAAAAATACCGTAAAATTGAAAATTCGTTTTATTTAAGTATACTTATTTATAATATCAATATCAGATATGTTATTTTTCATCATTATGATATTGACACAAATATTGAGTTTTCACTGTATATGTAAATATTTACATAATACCGCAACATTATAAAACAAACAAAATAATTCAGAAATGGCAAGACAAAGAATGCCTTATTTTGTATAAAGATAATTGTTACATGTATCAAATTTTGTAAGTTGATACATTTTACATTACGAAATACCTGTAACTGAAACCTGTTTGAAATCATTATCATAAAGATGATGAAATGCCATTTATTTCATTTTTCCTCTAAATCATAAAAAAATATATTGAAATTCCAGTAAGTTTATATGAATTCTACACTGTATGTATCATCTATATCGTCATTCTCTTACATGTAGATACAGCAATCCACCGCAGTTCACCGCGAGCCACCGGTATTTCACCGCGATGCGCTGCAATATGTCTTCGCAATACACCGTAATCGATTTATTGCGATGGAAGCTGTAGAATATGTTATTGGGATGCAGGAAAAAACGCGCATCCCCGCGGCTCATAAAATTGTCCACACTATGGTCCAATCGCGTGGAAGCAAGGACTTTGAAAAATCCGCGAGCCAGGGACTGTATGTCCTCTTTAGTTCATAGCTCAGATTATACATGCTACAATCTTATAAATTTGTCTGTTTTTCCTTTTTACGTGACATATTTAGACCATATCGTTAAGTTTAATGGTAACAATTGCTTGTAACTTAAAATACTTAAGGTAACAGAAAAAAAACCAGCAACTAGTGACAATAACAAAGTTTATCATGAAAAGTAACAATTTATATACTTAAACACGTTAATTAGTCATAATGATTGTCCAATCTGATATGTAAGAGTAGTCCAAATCCTGTCCCGGTCAAACTTAAATCAATCAGTATAAATTCCAAACATATTTCACAACAATCTAAACTGAATTTAGTATATCCAAAGAATATAAATTATCTCGTCAAAATTGTATTTCAAATCCACAGTTTTAATGTAAATTCTTCAAATGATGAATGTCCAAACTGGTAATATTTTGTTATTAAGAAATGCAGCAAAAATTGTTCAAAAAGATCTCACTGTGGGTTCTCCCCTGTCCTCAGACAGCTGCCTATTTAAAATATCACGGAAGGTTCCAGAACTTTCATGTATCACCAAGAATTAAAATAAGATTCTGGGAACACCAATTACAATCCAGACTTTATAAATAATTGTACCACCCTGTTTATCAGTATTGTGGTAGAACATTCTGAAACATTATAGAATATTAACACACATTGACATAAAAATATCTCGAAACTAGGTCAGTAAACAATGAGTTATCAATAAAGCCTAAGGGGAAATGACATGTACATAACAATATATCACCATACTTTTACAAGTAAAACAGATAACTCAAGGTACACAACTCCGTACTAAATACAGTGCACTGAATAATCATCTTTGTTCTCACACCATTGAGACAACGTGGACATTTTGTTAAAATTATTTTACGAATGCAGACTTGGATATTCTTCTGTTTGTTATCCCAGATCTTTCTTAGATAGTGTAATTATATCTATTTGTGTTAAGAAATTCATATCCGGAAGTAAGAGATTCTTTTACCGACCCTGAGACAGTTTTATTTTAAAGTGACCTTACCAATAATTTGAATATGATCACTAGTTTACGATGAAAACTGACTGTAAGAGAGTAGCAAAGATAAGTTTTCATTTTTTTTAAAGCTGAGATAAAGGCAATTCAATTGCCTTGGACACTCTAGCGACATTCAGCTCGGTCATTTAATGTGTAAGGCCTACAATCAATGTAACACTGCGCAACAACGTCAGGAAAATAAGAAAAGCATTTGTATGAAAAACACCGTTACCCTAATATAATTATCACATTTGTTACAAATATTTTCATTTCGTTTACTTAGTATATCAATTTGAGATGAATTATCACAGCACAGTTGTAACATTTTTAGTCATTTTGTAGGACTCTTTTGGTATTTACTGCGTAATGTCCATCATTTTTTGCATTTTAACTATTGATATCGTTTTGGTATTGTATTTCTCACATAGTACAGGTACTCATTTTCCGTCGCCATCCACTACATTTGGGACCGAAGATATTCCTTAGTTTGAGCACTTTGTACAGCTTTCTTCATAGTGAAGTCCTTCATTAAGGCGTTTAGCCCTCAATCTGGCTCACAATTGTCTTTCATTTGATCCAAATAAGTTGCAGTCCGTTACAGGCGACAAAACTGTCCTCTCCTTGAATTCTGATGAAGACTTAATAAGATTTACGCGTCTGCAACTGGTGCGACAGAAGTACACGGATATACATGAATCCTTCATAGTTACGACAATAAATCAAGTTTAACTTCATTATTAAGGGCAGAAACATTTCAGCGAATTGTCCATGTACCGAACTGAGAACAGAATTTCTCCATGGAGGAAATAAGTTGCTTCTTCTGTTGCTACTTTCAAATGTCAACAATATTGATTTTGAAGCTTAGGTTACATGATTAACAGAAAATTCTATTATATGACGGCTTTTATACTTTATCCTAGATGTAAATGCAGATATCTATAACTTTTTTTTCACAACTCTGAAGTTATGAGAATGTTTGAACTCTAACCCTTAGACATTTAGGTTTACAAATTTAATGATACGAATGAGATTATAATTTGAAGTTATAGTAAACTGTGAAGAGTGCTTCAGCCGGGCGGATATATATGATGGTGATCTAAATTGATGGTCTCATGGTCATAAGCAGATATTGTTCAGACATTGATGGCAGGTTAATTATCAATGCCCCAAAATTATTATTATTCGATGTTAATTTAGTCTTTGTACTAAAGTACTTTGTCTCGTACTTTGTGTTGTGTATGTTGTCTTGTTTGTTGTTAGCGTTTCTTTCCTCTTTCTCCTCACTACCCCCATAACACCCATCGCCCAATCAAATCCATTGACCTTGCATTTATGCTCCCTTGCATTTGCTGCCTCTCTCCTTTACCAACAGTTATCGTGCCCACCATAATTTATCTGTGTATGTTAGTTGTGGGTGTGGGTGTGTGTATTTTGTATGTGCGTGTCTGCGACGTTGTAGGAATACTGCGTTTAAGGAACGTGGCTTTCCCTGTTGAATATTCATCCTTGCTCAACCTGCCCCCTACATCCGACTTTTTTATCTACCCCTTACCTCCCCACCCCCATTTTTCTGTATTTTGCATATATACTGGGCGTCACTAAAAAGTTACCACTTATATATACCTCATTAATTTTTATACATTATTGACGTCACCGTTTTATGGCCTGTGCGCTGTGTATAACTCACAAACCCTGTCTGATTATGTTTCCTTGCCAGTTTCATGGTTTTCAGGTGATAACAGCTCATACGACGTCCAATTTCACGAAGTTTAAGTCCGGCTTCAACCATGCTAATGGCCTGATGACGTTGAGCGTCCCTTAAATATGCCATTCTTAGCAAAGATATTCTGGTTTTGAACATTTTTCTCTTAGTTTGTCCACTAACTTTCAAGTGAGATGAATGATTTGCGATAAAAGTCGCATACATGTCGACTTTGCCCGGAAAAGTCATTTTGCACGTGCAGGCCGTGACTCAAATGGAGTCCATTAAATTTGTCAAATCTTTACACCAGTGACTACTCAGTTGGGTAAAAAACAACGTCGCGTTGTGCTTTTAACACAGTTCAGTGCAATTTTCAAAATATAAGGGTCAATGGAGTGGTTATTTTTCAATGACGCTGAGTATATTTATAATGTACTTATTGTTGTATTTTTTAAGTAACCCGTCTACAATATTTTTCCGTTACAGCTTCATTTTTTGTGGGCCTACTTTGCGATGCATGGCTCTATGGCTGTGTTTGGGTTGCTCTGTGCTTCCGAGAAATCTACCCTTACATTTTATCTTTTGAAAAGCCATAGAGCTTTGGTGTAACATGTATTATGGAATGAAATATTACACATAAACAAACAAACAAACAAAAATGCAGATTATTACTCAGAAACGTGTATTTATAAACACAGGAAACATTTTGTACATGACCGTAAATGCAACATATAGAAACGATTACCAAATAATACTTATATGTCAGTGTAATATTTGGCTCCAGACATCACATATTATTAGGAGCTGGGTACGAGTCCAAATATATCTCGTATTGTACAGTACAATGTTAAATAACCTTTTTATTCTATATCTATTTTATCTTACTATGATAATAGTTTAAATTAAAATGTTTCAATGAATATTGTATTCCTGCCTTTTCTAGTTTTTCCCAGCTTGGCATGAGTGCAAATATATATTATACAGAATAATGTTAGACCTTAAATAACCTTTTTTATTCTATATTTATTTCACTTCATAAGTAATATACTTAATTCATTGAATGTTGTTTTTTCTGCGTAACATCATTAAAAAGTATATGGTGCAACCTCCCTACTACAGCCATTTGGCAATTTGGGTGGCAATAATACTTAGATGAGATATTATGCCCACAAACATTGTCAGCATGTTGGGTGAAGATCGGATGAAAGCTGTTCGACTTAAAATAGCGGAGAAGGCTAAATTCCCTATTTTTTCGAGTAATTCAAGGACTATAATCAAAGAGTGCCTGGTACAATTTGGCTGGTTATCGAAATTGGCCGAGATGTAATGCCCACAAACATTGTCAGCAAGTTTGGTGAAGATCCGACGAAAACTGAATTATAGAGCAGACATGTTTTGGACGCTGACCGCCCGTCCGCTGCCATTCATAATCTTTTCCATTTTGTTTCTTAACCGTTAGATAAAAACTGCTAAGGTAGCTATTCAGAGTCAGGGCTGAAACCAATTTCTAGGTTTCGTCAGGAACGACCTCTTTTATCGACTTTTTAAATATACCAACATCTGATGATCCTTTTTATAGTATTTTTAAGTTTTTGATTATTAACGAACGTTTTAATATCTAAATCAAATAGCATTGTTATCCCTTGAATCGTTTTTGTGTGTTGTAAACAAAAAGAACTCAAAGTAAATCCAGATTTCAAGACGCATTATCAAACTCTGTACATAGAGCGCCTACTTCAACCGATTTACATTCGGAACATTTTCACGCGTTTCGGGCTTTATCGTATGTTAAACATGGGACGGTTGAACCGTCCAAATACAGAAAATACAGGAATTTTTGTACGCGCGTGCGTCCAAATACAGAAAATACAGGATTTTTGTACGCACGTGCATCCAAATACTGTAATATAATGTATGGTCACGTGTTGCAAATGAACGTTTGCGATTGGATAGATAAAATAGGTATAGAATAACATGAGATAACAAGAAAAGCAACCGAAAATATCCAATATTTGTGGCAGTTATGGAACCTCCGTTATATGTCGCCTTTATTTAAAGGGTATGTGGCGGAATGTAATCATTAGGCATGACCAAATAACCATCAATGTCTCCCTCCGTGGCAGAGTGGTTAAGGTCGCTAACTTCAAATCGCTTGCCCCTCACCGATGTGGGTTCGAGCCTCACCCGGGGTGTTGAATTCTTCATTCGGGGAAGCCATCCAGCTGGCTCACGGAAGGTCGGACGTTCTACCCAGGAGCCCGCTCGTGATGAAATAACGCACGGAGGGACACCTGGGGTCTTCATCCACCAACAAAGCTAGAAAGTCGCTATACGACCTATAATTGTGTCGGTGCGACGTTAAACCCAACAAAAACAAAAACTTAGACGAAAAACAACATATAAATTCTCTTACTGAATAATTATATACTATAATACGAAAGGACTGTATTTAAGAGTCACAGTATTTATAGTATATTTCAAATGTCAAGATATTTCATTTAACTTTAAGACATAATTATATGTAAGGTATGCAATACTTACCCTTTGTTGCATAATTCTATAACATTAATGCAGCATTGAAACATTACTCCAGCTGATCTGAAAAGCAAATCAACATCTGACTGCTTGTTTTCGATTTACTTTTATACTGTCTTAATCTACAACCTTGGCACTCTTTACATAAGTAGATATTGTAGTTTCATACAAGCCAAATATCGGCAGCACCTTTGTCTGCTTAAGAATGAAAATAATTACATAATGGATTCATAAAGGAGAGTTGAGAACTCATACAATGAGTATAATTGATATACAAAATAAGAAGAAATAAGTTTAAATAGTTTATTTTCATTGGATATATATGAAACGAGTTTTATGATTGATGAGGGTTTTAACTTTGTGCAGTTATTTATGTCATACGTCTTTAAATCTTATTGCAAAATGTCGAGACAAATAACTTTGCGTTTTGGTAAAAACATACGGTAAACTGTAATAATCTGATGTGTTAATCTTTGTATGGAGGTAAAATGATATTAAACAATGCTAAATATTTAAACCATTTTCTGCTGTTTTATTTATCTATGATTATTTGTAATCTTACAAATTGCATCATGAACATAAGTAATGAGCTTTTATTATACAATCGTATAGTACAAGCTCATTATTCATTTTCCTGATTAATGCTAATTATTTCCTCATTAAATGGATGTCTTACTACTGCATTGTAAATATGACATTATCTGCCTATAGAATTTATTCAACTATTACAGCTAATAAAAAGTGCAATAACATACAATGCAGATGTAAAAGTATGAACAATAAAGAATCACCTGTTTTATGCAATAGATTTTAACATGTAAATGAAATGTTTACAATGTTAAATAAATATATATTACGATACGACATGGAGCCCAATAAAAGTTTAATAGCAGCACGTACAACCACAGTAACGATGTTTTAACACCTTCATTATGCCTTGTCTTTTTCAACTATTTCAAAACTTGATACAAAGTAATGTTAATCGATCTGATATTCACTCCAGTGTGGTCTCATTATTCCGTCCGAGGCATGATATAACATGACCGCCTCAAAGCAATGAAACGTTAAATATAAAACGTAATTATATGTGGTGCTCTGTGCTTCCAAGAAATCTACCCTTACCTTTTATATATTGATAACCAGTTATTTAACAAAACCTGAGTATACTCAATTAATAGTTGTATATATATAGCAAAAAAACTTGTTAAATATTAAAATCCTCAACCCTTAATTAATAACGTACATGTAACAATATTTTCTTATTCAAATGTCCGGTAAAGAAGGTTATCATTATATTGACATTTCCTCAGATATTTTACATCACCTCTGTTATTTCTAGTTTCTAATAAGCACCAAATTCTGTTAACACTATATAGCGGGTATTCACATTTTATCAAACGATGATTCGTCTGTTTTATATTAATTTTATCTTGATAACTACGCCATGTTTTAACATAAAGGAAATTAATTCTCAATCCAACAAAAGAAAAAAGAAAAAAAAAAGAAAAAAAAACACACACAAGAAGACTATTAAAACCAAGTAAGGTTAATATTCAATAATAATTTGCATGAACAAAGTATGCATTTGTCCTTCCTTAATATGCAGTTTTGCTTTTTAAAGGTAGTTAATCAGTTTTGATCTTGAGTAATGAATTTGTTTAAAAAAATATTTGTGTTCACTTAGTGCTGAATACATGCAACATTGCCATTGGGGTTATTCTTATAATTTGATTTTACTATCGTGGTTGCACAATCAAGATAGCGTTATTCTAGCATATGTATAAAATAAATGAACATACTTTGCCTCAGGATTGATATTAGAATAAGAATAACCGCATCACAATTTATTTGTAGCAAAAACAAACTGTTAATCTTTTGAGCTAGCAAAGTCGCTTATTTTCAGGAATCTGCACACGTACATTTTTTGAAACAATTTTAAGCACCTACTCGCAATATCACGTAACTTAATAATCTATCAATAACAGCATTAAACCAAATTAAAATGTACATGCTGTTACACAACGAACACCGTAACATGTAAAAATAAAAATTACCAATTGCTCATGCTAGCAGCAGCATTTAACTTCATGCGCTGTTACTTATTCACATTTTATGATTCATCACATTCTCAAAAAGTCAGAAATCATGGAACCAATGTCAATGAAACAGGCTACAGATGCACCATTAATAAAAAAACTTAGTTTCAATCGCTGCGTCAACAAGAGGCAGAGAGGGTCATGTGAATCATGATCCGGACATATCATATGAACTATGATGAATGTAGCTTGTCGATTAAATCTACCTTGTATTGTGTTTTTTAAGTTTCTGTTCCTTAGATGTATCATTTTGTCTGTCACAATATCACGGTTCATAGGAACAAGAATATCCAGGACCTGTGAAATCGGTTTGTTTTAATAAAAGAAGACAGTTTTGATTCGGACAATTTTGATCATAGAATATATATATATTGTGTTATTTGTAAGGATTCCTGAGTATAAGCATTTTTATGTAAAATGACTGCATTAAACAATTTCTCTGGCTCCTAAGTGATGGTCAGGGCAAAATCCCAACTTGAGGACTCTCCATATAGTTTTAGCTAAACATTAAAAAAATAACGGTCTTTTGGTCACTTCAAGGCTTATTATGCTCTAGAAGCCTATTTTGCTCTGGATAAAAGAATAAAAGACTGAGTACATGTCTTTATAGTGGTCAGGCTTACTTTGTATCTAAATTTACAGAAACATTTTGTATTGTACATACTTTGTCATCACGTTTTTTATTCACACTGTTATGCAACTCTGAAAAATTGGACGGATTAGGAGAAAGGTTTACTACTTATAGGTGGGCCGGTGGTCTAGTGGTAACACACTTGACTGTCATAGGTCCGGGGTTCGAATCCCGGTCCAGGCACTAGAAATTTCTGAGATTCTCTTGAGTGTCTCCCACCGAACTAAGAGGCATGTACTGGTTCATCCCAGGAAAGACGGCTTCGCGTGTATCGGTGCTATACACCGGGAACGTTAAAGAACCAGACTGTGTATTCGCAAAGAGCTAGGCTAAGTTAGCCGGACAGGTCTGTATCTAAAACTGTTCTCTTTCTCTGTTCTGGGGTCTTTATCTCACTCTGTCCCTCTGCTCAGATCGCTCTGAGTCTGTACTAGTAGAGGATGAATTTCGCGCCATGTGTGGCTGCGTTTGCTATATGTAAAGCGCCTTTGAACGTGTTTATCATGAAAGGGGCGCTATATTAATGTGGTATAATAATGATAATAATAATAATAATAATGCACGTTTTACTGGTTTAATTCCTAAGTGTTGTTTTGGCAACTGACCATTAATGTATATTAAATGTAATGTTAATCATGTACACATCCATACAATCACTGATTTGGGTTTTTTTTGTTTGAGGGGGATGTTCTTTCTTCGAACGTAGCTTTTCTTAATGAATATTCGTCCTTGAAATTTTTATGTCTAGCCTCATGCTCTCAAGAAGTACAAATGCAACATCCATTCTTTAGGACAGCCTAAGCATGACCTTTGTTGCATGAGCATATGGGCGCCTGTGTTGTAATTCATCTAACTACCACTTTAGAAACTCGAATTAATTACATTTCGATATACAAAAATTCGATCATCAGTAAGGAATATCAAATATCCGTAATAGTCTTGATACTGTTTAATGATTAACAAATTGACCGAGATTTTAAGTTTGATAAGTTTGAAGATTTGTACATTTGCAAAACATTTGTGTGCGTGATGTTGACGCGATTACAAACAATTACGTGTAATTTTATACGAGGTTTTCTATATTGCAGTATACATCTGGTGACTCCACCATTTCATAAAAACTGAATGTCAATTGGTCTTGTGGCGTACCACTGCCTCAATAAAATATTTTTGAAAAGCGCCTGTTCTGGCCATGGATAAAAGCCGATAAAGGTTTAATAACAATATCTGCCCAAAAGACAGTGCGCTCGACTATCAAAAACTTCTAAGTTGGACCGTGAAAGGGCAAGACTTACAAAACCGTGTTTCAGTCTATTACAATTGAATACAAATTATTATTTTGTTCTGGTAATGACAGCAACTTGCATTCAAAACTTCAAGCACATTTTCTAAGTCAAATTAAGTCAATATTTTTAAATAAATTTAACCAAGGGTTCTTTAAATTGGTTATATAAGTTGACATCTTGTGTGATTTTAGTCGATATTGAGACATAGCTAGACTGGCATCAGTTGTTAATGTCTTTTAACGGAAAATCCCCCTGCCGTAAAATCATTTTTAACGCAAAACATTAACCTTTTTTTTTCATCTTGGTTATTTCCTGTGGTTTGATGTCTGAAAGCATTATGTAAAGTTTTAATCAAATATCTGTAGTTATACAGCTTGTTATTTAGGTACACGCTAAACTTTTACCAAATGTTCTAGGTTGAAAAAGGACCATAATTTGTATTAAATTCAGCCAAGATTTATCGATTTTTTTTTCAAAAGGTTAGATGACACAAAAGCCTTATATAAATTTTTAATCCAACACATACATTGAGTGCTAAGATATGAGTTTACATGCAAAACTTATCCAAGGTGAGGATGTTAACAAAGGCGACACCAACACCAGAGTGAACAGAATAGCTCTCCCTAGTTTTCGAATGCACTGGAATTTTGAAAAGTTGGGCAATTTTTTATGTGTATCAATGTACATCAAATATTTACACACAATTTTGTGTAAAAATGAAATATTTGCCTTAGATTAAATTATGTTGTTGAATTTTCCCACTATATTATATATATAAGTTATACGTTAATCTATAATTTAAACCATATTTTACATTCATTATTATTTTTTATCACGTGACCCCCTTTTGGGGCCTTACGGAAACTTGAATTGGGATATTTGAGCCTGGTTTCCATCCTGACTGAATTTTATTTACCCTAACGAACATTTTGATACCATTTTGTATTAAAACTGCCTACGAAATTTTACTCGGAGCTTTCGCCAAAGGTCTACTGTGCAAGTAATGTATGTGTACAGAGGTTATAGTCTTGATAGACGTTACCAGAAATATTGATTGACTATTGTAGAAAAACATGCATTGAAAATGGTATCGACGTCGTCGTTACGTCGTCAGATGGGGAGTTTATAACACTGATGGCTAGGAATAGAAATGGAGAACCGCTAACACTTTACTACATTGTAGTTAAGGAATGATGTATGGCACCAAACCTTTAAGATGAAAAAACCTGAAATAGTGAAATTAATGCAACTGGTAAATAGAGATCACAAAGTGAAGGTGGACGCAACTAGAAAGGTTTTATTGGAGACATTCACTGACGGAGCTCCAGTTTCTACGACTAGTGGAGTAAAAGGACACGAAGGAACAACAATTGACCAAATATACATGCGTGCAGTGATATCATGGCTATTCAGTCTGAAGTATTACTTAACATTGGCGAAGAACAGATGGATACAAATTAGATTATCGATACTCCAAATAACACAATCCAAGTCAACAATCAAGACCTTGATCAGACACTTCCTTACGATTTCGAAAATATAGTAGATGACGTTAATGCCGAGTTGTATGATGTTACATCCGAAGAGGTACGGGATATGTTGCATTTGCTGAGACAAGTAAAACGACAAAATGGACTAATGTTAGAAAGGAGGTTCTGCTCGAAACACTTCATAACACTGACAGGCTGAAGAAAATGTTTAAGACTAGCTAATAGAAAATAAAATGTAATGGTAGATTTCCCGGAAGAACTGAGCACCCCAAACACAGCTATAGAGCCCCACATTTGCAAAACAGGCCCACAACAAAAAGAAGCTGCAACGGAAAAATATTATAGACGGGTTGCTTCAAAAATCCAGCAAGTACTTTTTAATTTTATGCAAAATACAGAAAAGGGGATGGGGGTGGAAGGTGTAGACGTAGACATGGGGGGTGGAGGGGAGAAGTGGAACAAGGATAAATATTCAAAAGGGAATGCTACGTTCCTTAAACACACACTGCGAAAAAAGGGTCAATATACGGGAGTGTACGGTCCCGTATATTTCGAAAATACGGGAGTATACGGGGTGTATATTACAAATATACGGACCTAGTATACAATCCCGTATTCGGAACATCTAGTATACGGGAAGTCCGTATATTTGTCTTGCATATACGGGATCCCGTATACGCCGAATATACATATATGTATATTTTCCGTATATATGAAATATACGAGTTTTAAAAAAAATCCATTAGAAATGGTGTTTATTAGTGTCCTGCTTTAACATAAATTTTATTTTCATGTATTCGAAGAAATTTGAAATTTATTCCGTACACTTATCGTATTTTAGAATATACGGAACAAGTATACGAGCCTGTATATTCCGGATATACGTAGTATACGGATCCCGTATTTTTGACATATACGGGGAATATACGGAACTGTATTTTTTGATATACGGGCTACGGACTTGCCCCGTATATGCATGGTATACGTAATATACGGATCCCGTACATGTGGCATATACGGAATTTATTTGCATCTGATATACGGGAATATACGGAACTGTATTTTGTTGATATACGGGCCAGGGTTTTTTCCCGTATATGCAAGATATACGTAGGATACAGATCCCGTATTTGTGTCACATACAGACTGAATCGTATGCGGGAAATACACGGACCAGTATTGTTAAAATATACGTAGTCCAGATTTTTCCGTATATGCACTACCCCGTATTTTAATTTTATCAGAACTGATCTGGTATATGGTGCACACACTGAAAGATGACATAGAATGAAGGTTAAACAAACCTATAGCAGAATATGGTATGTTAGGAAAAACCAAGACAAAGACAGGGTATGAGAAAAACATAATCATCAATGGAAACAAGTCAGATTAAATTAACATTGTATATAACATAAATACTTTTTACAAAACAGTTTTTTTCGTACGATTAAGAGTTATTTTTATTTCTTGTCCAAATGAAATAAGCAGAAAATGTAATTCTTGCATACCAGACGGGGATTTCCGGTATTTTTACCGGTGCTGGAAAAATCCATCTTACACACTCCGGGGTGTAAGATGAGTCTCGTGCTTTAAATGACGTATTACGAACTACATATATGTAGATGATTCATGTAGTTATTTATATTTTATTTCTAAAACGAAATAAAAATCCAATACCTTGACAGTTTCTCTTTGTTCCTGATAGTATATTTCTCGATTCAAAGCACGTTATTTATCAAAAATTCATAACGTTGCGCTGCAACTGATAAAACAAAAATCGGAACTAAACATTGTTATTTGTCTACGAAACGTCATGATATCTTTCCTGTTTACGGACGTTGCTTCCCGCGCTTTGTTTAAATACGCTGCTGTAAGAAATAGTTCTATAAATAAAGCCGTTCGATTGATTTTATCTTTATTATTATTTCTTGAAATCGGTATGCAAGAAAAAGATTCTGTTACCGGTTATAGGTGCAGATGGGAATATCCGGCTCTTGGGTAACTGTTTAGGCGGTAACTCGGCTGGAGCCTCGTTACTGCTAAACAGTTACCCTCGAGGCCGGAAATTCCCATCTGCACCTACAACCAGTGAAAGAATCTTATAGTAATCAATAACATTATGCATTTCTAAATGTTCGTTTCTAATCGAAAAACTAACAATTCGCACATTTAAATATGCGCCGCACCGTTAACGCAACAAATCAGTATAGTACCACTTCTTTTATTACTGTTTGTAAATGTTTCGTTATTCCAGTGAATGTTGATTCCCACTATAGGCTTTTCGATTTGCCGTCTGCTAAGAAGAGCAGTACACCCCTTCTAATGTCTGAAAATGTATTCAAGTTTAGCGCTTTGAAAAGATGCATGTTGCATTCTGTGTTTGAATTCAATATGTAAGCAGGTTACAAACGATGCACCACATGGAAATATTCAGTTTCATGATCTCAATAAATGTTAGCTTTTAACTGCTGAGGTACGAATGTCACTGAGAACGAGCAGCACATCCGGGCTGTCTGTCAGCATCTGTTGACCAAACTTCTCACATAAGGTAAGCGTATTCTCTGTCGTGAAAACAAATCGTCGTCCAGTTGGAGTTCATTGAAAAATCTCTTGTGTCAACCTGAAATAAAATTTGAAAGCATTAAAGGTTATATAAATGGACTCTTGCAGTTAACAGATATAGAGAATTATATCTTTTAACGCTATAAATGTTGTGAAAATATGACGAATGAAATGACGTGTGGGCAGGGATGACATCATTTAAGTGAACTACTCATTTCGTCGCGAAAAGAAACTAGATATACAGTCAAGTTATTTAGTGTTTCATTTGCGTTTAATGGTTATATTACGTTAAAATCTATCCCTAACATTATATTTTATATAACATGCATGGTGTTCATAGTGCCGACACACGTAACCAGTCCAATAGTTACCTCATTTTGAAGAATTGTCTTCAAACTGACATAAAGTAATGACAAAATAGAGTCCCATAACCTGTTCGTCCTTATTATGCTATATTAGTGTTCTATAACCTGCCAGCCATTATGCGATTCCCGGTGGTTTTCTTATATTGTTAGATGCACAATAATTCTTTTGTACAATTTTTATTAAATATATGAAAGCGACATAATGAGTCGCGTTGCTAGTATATTTTTTATATTTTATTTTAAACATTTCTTAAAACTTTGTGACTGAACAAATTCTGTACGATATATTTGCCACTAAATGTTTTTTTTTTTTTTTATTAAATGATCTGAAGAGTTTCCAAAATTTCCAGTCTCGCGGTAAGTATGATATTCTCACTAAGATTTATTTTAGACAAGTAAAATATTCACCAAAAACGTCTTATCTCTTCATGTTAAAATGCTTTTAATTCAGCAGTCCTGTATTCAAGCATGAAACAGAAAACAAGTATAATTGTTAGACACATGTATCCAAATCTTATAGATTAACCTTTATGAAATATTAAAAGATATCAGAGTATCAATATAATTTACATTATTTCGTATAAGTGTTACCGAATATTTGATACTATCAGATCATTAAGGCTATCTTTCAAACTGAAGTTTGGTCATATTACGAACATCAGAATAGGAATGTTTGTTTCTCAATTATTTAAAAATACCATATCAAGAAAAATAAAAGATGACAGCGTCAGGAATCGAACCCGGACTGTCGCGGCAATAAAGAAGTTTTCCGCTGTCGTTACCAATAACGCTGAGGAGGGTTTGATGTTCAATGCGCGTTAAATATACAAACGCTTTTCAATTTTTATCATAAAAAGTAGTTAAAACAACTAATTCTCATGTGTTTCTGTAACATATAGTCTGTCAGTAATTAAATTTCAAAGCATTCTTAAGAAATATAGCATTAATCTCCAGAGATTTAAAAAAAATAAATATTGTTGAACGATCTGGAGGCAAATGCCTTTAATGCCTGTTTTGGTATTATTTTAATGTTTCGTTTGAAAATTGCGTTATCTTGTTTTATTTATTTATTTATTTATTTTTTCATTTTAGTCCCAAGATTGCACACAGTTACATTTAACATAAAATAATCTAACTGTGCCAAATATTTAATCACACTTAAAATTTCATTGTGTATTACAATATTGCCTAGGGATAAGCAATATCCGGCCAGTGTTGTTTCAAGGTGGGTCATAAAAATATGTTAATATACTTTAAAGTGATAGGTATTTTTATGGTTCGTACGTTGTAATTATGTATCGCCTTCTTCTGTCTTTGTATCGTCTTTTTTTCTTTTTCTCGGGAATTTAGTTTTTATGATTTTTACACTTTTCATTAATACTATGACAGTAGGAAGAATCAGTACAAACGTGACAATTTTTTTATCATTGGAGAGATAATTTTAACACAAACTAGAAAATAAAGAGTTTTTGCTGTATTTTTGTTGTATATAAAATCTCTACTTAGAAAACCTGTAAAGTACGTCATTTTGCGCTCTGCTGAAAAAAAAGACGTTTGTGGTCATGGCTGGAAAATGGATAATAACAGAAAACTGAAAATATACCAGTCTTTTGGAAATATTATCAATTTAATTAGTGAAAATTTCGTAATAGTCCGTTGAAAATCGGTAGGTGGCGTATATTTGAAATAAAAGACTGAGCTAAGCAATTACTTATATTTTGTACATAGATAAAATAATATGAGCCGCGCCATGTTAAAAACCCCCAACATAATGCGTTTGCGATCAGCCTGGATCCAGACCAGCCTGCGCATCCGAGCAGTCTGATCAGGATCTATGCTGTTCGCCTTCAAACCTTATTGCAATTAGAAAAGCCGTTAGCGAACAGCATGGATCCTAACCAGACTGCGCGGATGCGCAGGCTGGTCTGGATCCATGCAGATCGCAAAGTCGCTATGCTGGTTTTCTCATATGTTTAATATCATGTTTCATATATTTACAAGAAATCTTCTGAAATTTTATTATAACCAAACTTTTTTTTTTATATGATACTATGACACAATAATACGCATCACAACCGCTTACATTTTAGTCTAGAAATGCGTTATTTTGTCAGTTAGATTACCCATTTTCTAAAGATAAAAGATCGTAAATACTAACTTCATGAATGCTTTCATGAGATTCCAGCTTTGATCGAATAAATGAATGTAACTGCCGCCTAATTCATTCGTAAAGAAGTTAGCCTTGGCTACTTTGATTCTGCGAAATATTTTTTTTGGTCTTTACAACTTTTTTTCTCATTTAACCACAATGGTATTCATGAAATATTTTTGCACGATATTTTCTTTTATTTCAAACACTTGCAACATCAACTTTTTGTGACTGGAATTCTTGTCTACTAATGAATGGAAGAATGAATAAAATAATTGTTAAATTAATTGTGCTTGAATAAATGAAAAATTTCACGAATGAATGAAACTACTTAACGGCTATTCTGAATTTCCCTTTTCATATTATAATTATATAATTTAGTAAATTGACATTTTTATGATCTACATTAAATATTTTCCTTTAAATCGCAGCAACTCGTGTTTCCAATTAATTGAAATGTAATTCATGATCTGCCGTGTTACAAAAAGAAGTCATTTTGAGAAAAAAATCTGTCTAATTCAGTTTATCAAAAATTAAATCAAATAAGTACTTACCCGAGACTCCATCTACCTCTGCAGAATAACGCTAATGTCAAGACATTTTTGCAATATACAGATTAGTGCCTGCGGTCACTTCAGCCAGATGTTATCGCCTCGGGCTAGATGAACGCGCGCTGATTGGTCGATCCATTAAACGGCAGAGGGTTAAATTAGGCCATTCCGATTATCTCATTAATTTAGTTAATATGCATACAATTATTATCAATTAATGTTGCAGTAAAACTGTACCGCAGAACCTATATGTACAGTTTTTTTACCAAGAGATGGATGAATCAGTGCAAATACTTATATAGCATTTAATGAAAAGTCTATGTTAGACAATTGTGTTTATTTTCATAATGGAGGTGTACTGGTCAGGAACCCAGGCAATCCTTGCGTGTATCAGTGCTATACACTGGGCACGTTAAAGAACCAGACTGTCTATTCGCAACGAGCTACGCTAAGTTAGCCGGACAAGTCTGTATCTGATTTCTGATCTCTCTGTGGGGGCTTTGTCTCACTCTGTCCCTCTGGTCAGATCGCTCTGTGTCTGTACTAGTAGAGGATGATTTCGCGCCCTGTGTGGCTGCAGTTGCTGTAAAGCGCCTTTGAACGTGATTATCATGAAAAGGGTGCTATATAAATCTGGTATAATAATAATAATAATAATAATAATAACCGTATATTGTCCGTAAGTTTTGACCTGGCACTCATTAATCTTTGCAAATATTTTCGGGCGTTTTCGTTAATTTGCCTAATATTTGTATCCTGAAAATATCTATATTATACAGCTAACCAGTGTCACTGTGGGTCTGACTTCCACACAAGTTACCACGGATATCATTTTTTTAAACGTAATGTAATGTAATGTTAACGATACCTGTTTTATTTTTATATTAATTTATGTTTCATATATATATATTTTTTTAATTTTAATTGTTTTCTCTTGTAGTATTCATATTCTGGTACGCTTATGACGGGTAACATGCCTTTTTATCTAAAATACTTTAAACAAATTATTCCACTTTGTTACAACGAGTAAATATGATAATTTTTAATAAATAGACCATAGATATCACGCTACGTTTGATCAAATAAGTGGTATTGGTAAAGTTTGCATATAAAATTTGGGGGAATAGGTATGGTCACAGGTAGGGTTCGAATCCACTACCCTGATATTGGAAGCAATACCGCTTGTCCACTCAGCTACCTGCACATGCAACAGAATATCAATTAAGAGTTATATAATTATTTATGTAATATTTATATCGCTATTTGTGATCGGACACTGAAAATCAATATACGGAAATACACGAAATATTCATAAGTGCCAGGTCACTACCAACGGAAACTACAACCACGAGAAATAACTTGGAACTGTGTACACCACGGTAGCGTAGAGGGGGCATGTTCGCACTTGTTAGCTATCACGTTCGCTTGTGTTAGCTAACACGTTCGCACGTGGTAGCTAACACGTGCGCACGTGATAAATAAAATGTTTCCTATGTCCCCGCTATGCAACCGTAGTATACATAGAAGCATCTGCGGAATTATTTTGAAAATGCGAACACATATTTCACTTAATAATTCATAAGTTACAGCTAGAATTAAACAAAGAAGTATAAAAATCATTTTATAGCTCTCTGAATTGAACTAAACTGAACGACTACGGTTAATTATATGCTTTCTTAATAATCAAAATGCCATGTTATCTACACGTTGGTTTAAAGGTCCGACCTACCAGGATGGGGCCTCAGTGGCCGAGTGGTTTAGATCGCTGACTTCAAACAACTTGCCCCTCACCGATGTGGGTCCAAGCCTCACTCGGGGTGTTGAATTCTTCATGTGAGGAAGCCATCAAGCTGGCTTATGGAAGGTCGGTGGGACCAGGATCTCGAGAAATTCGAGTAAGAATAAAAAATGCGAGTACAAGTAGGAAGTTATTGCACTAGAATATTTTCGCGATCACGCTCAAAAATCGAGGAATTCGCTCAAAATGTCCTTTTCTCTTAAAAAAAAAAAACAAACTGCTATGAGGTAGATGATTTATTATATCATTTTTTTTGCGTCTGTAAAAGTTTTAGAATCGATTTCATAAGTAAAGTATCAAGACACGTCTTTGGTGTTATATTCTACGGAAGGTCTTATATATTTGTATAAAACAGGGATGGATTAGTTGATTTCTTTTTCTATAATTATTTGCATTGTATACACGAGCGTTGGAAATATGCAGCAGAAGGAGTAATTAATGCATGCATTTGATTTTTACAATGGCGATTATACATGAATGTGTTTGTCACTACAAATAAATAAGGATGAATTAAATTTTTTTCTCAATCGGATATTTAGATTGAATGTAAAAATAATTCGGAAACGCGCAAGAAGAAATGACGGATTTATTCATGATTTTATACCTGTTTTAGTCCGCGAATGTTTTTATCAGTTCATGAAATGTTAGTGTTATACATCTATTTCTTTCAATATTAGCATTCATTTTGCATACATATACACGTTCAAAAACATGCAAAACGTTTTGCCTTTGAAATGGCCAGAGAATATAATTTTCACTACATACATATATTGATTGCATGGATTATCATTCATAATGATTTTTCATTAGTATCGAGAAGGAAAGAAATAGATAGCTTAATCAATCTTAATTGCTTGTATTGAAAAAGAAGAAGAAAAAACAAACATGCAAGATACAAGAAGAAAGGATGAATTACTTGAGGTCTTTGATTTTATATTTGCGATGGTCCGCGAATGTTTATTTTTTCAATTTTGGCCGCTGTCACAAAAACTTCGGTTTTATACAAAACGCCTCTTTATGTGTTATGAACATGTCATTCCCTCTTATGCTTTATTTTATTATCATTTTTTACTGATACCTCATTTTTCAATGTAAACTTGGCCTAGCTTTGAGACATCATGTCAATAAGTTATTTATCACTGCATGAATTTTGGAATTTAACACAATGTAAATGTAATTTAAAGTACATCTATATTTTGAATGCAATTGCATTAAAGTGACGTTAAAGCTAATTAGATTTCAAAATTTACCTTGAAGTTTTTTTGTGTTTATATTTTCATAAAATTCCTAAATTACTTTTGCATTTAAATTGCTCATAAATATAATGAAATTCTGAATTTATTTTACTTTTACAATAAATCTGACGATATGTCAATTTAGTGGATCTTCATGCAAGAAAATTTTGAATAGCACTGATCAAATTTAACAATATGCGTATATAATCAGAAATTTAATTTACCAAATTTTCGCACAATCTAAAATTTAATGAAATTTCAGGACAATATTTTCGGCAATTTATATGAATTCAGTGGAACATCATGCAAGTAAACTTTGAATGTATTTGATCAACTTTAACAAACTGTTTCTATAAAACGAAATTTTAAATAACCAAAATTTCATATAATCCCGAAATTTATGAACTGACAGGAAATGAACCTGATGATTTAAATGAATTTAGAGTCTTCACACAAGTAAATGTGAAGGTTTGTCTGCCCGTCTGTCTGTCTGTCTGTCTGTCAACCGTTTATTTTATTATTATTTATTTAGACATTCTTTTCAAGTGTCTGTTTCCTAAATAAAAATTGATGTACAGTTATTTGTTTAAAGAACGACATAGTTTTCAGTCGGTTAATTAGTCAATTAGTTAGTCCCCAAATCTATCTATTCGTAATACATTCAATCAGATAATCTTGTGATCTATACTTAGAATATTTAGGTAAATCGTGTAACTTTTCATCATTTCGTTTATTTTTCAGTTGAACAGCTCAGTCAGTGAGTCAATCAGTCAATCATCTATTTATAGCCATTTAATTTATTTTCCAAAATATAAATGTAATAAGTCAATCAATCAATCCGTCTGTCTTATAATACATGTACTTTATAATCAGTCCGTCATTTTCCTTATATTTGCGTAGAAGTGAGTGTATCTGACCAGAGTGTATGGTTCAGAATGCCTCACAAGGGCCCTGTGCCCAGTTTGAGGTTACCCAATGGGTTAATTTCTACTAGTTTAAGTTGAATAGAATTCGTACAACTACGTTGTTATTTAAATATTTCCCTTACCTTATCAACATTTGAAGAAATCATAGCCAGCATACCTGACATGTGCGATTTGTACATATATCAATTTTAACGAATTTAATTTAAAGTAAAGCTGAGATACAAAGTTTACTGTAAATTGGTGTCTTCTCTTATAATGTGTTCTTGCTGGCAAAACCCGTGAAATCGATATATAGCCGTCTGTAGAACAAAGCTCAAATAATGAGCCTGTCACAAAATCGAAAGGTTATGAGCGTGTTCATTAGGATTACATGCAAAGGCTTCCAATTTGTTGAAAGGATACTGATCCAGCCCTTATTTAATTTGACAGAATAGTGTACATCAAAGAAGACAGGTACCAGTTATGATAAGCTGAGACGGGCAGCTAATGTCAACTGAAGAATCTAAAAGATGTATTTGCATCGAGGTTAAAACTTTCTCTGATGAACAGCATGTTGAACATTTAGACTGATACAAAGTTTACTGTAAATTAGTGTCTTCTCTCATAATGTGTTCTTGCTGGCAAAACCCGTGAAATTAAGATATACAGCCGTCTAGTTCTGGTTCTACCATAGGGGTTTATGAGCAATTTATATCTAATGGTTCAGCTTTACTTATTGGTGATTCTGCCCAGTCCTCACCTATTAAAATCTTAAGAGATAACGGAATTTCTCATTCTCTAATTCGTGCCTTTTTCTGGGAAGACTTGGAAAGTGTGCTTTGTTTCTGTACACCCATAATCTTTATTCAACCTGAGATTTGGTTACTGGCCCTTTGACCGTTCGTGTTAAACCTGAATTACCATTTAAAAGTATCCATTGTTTAAAAAAAAACTGATCGAGTTGAGGAGGAAGTTCCTGACCTTTAACCTTCTTGTGCAGATAAACATTCAGAAAGCCATTGAGAGTGATATTGTGCAGACATTAATTTGTCTAATACCATTATCAATGAAACATTTAATTCTGAGACAGGCAATTCTGTTTCTTCAAATCTGTCGGCGCAACTGACAGACTCAGACAACTTCTCTGAAAGTTATAATTCACTCTCAGTGTCACTGCTTATTCAGCGACAAAACAATGACCCTGATATTTCATTATTGTTTCAAGAAGGTATTTGGGAAGAAGAAGCTTCTTAGGTCCCAGTCTGCTATTTCATTAAACGCGGGAATTTAATGAGAAAATGGCGGCTACCACATGTCCCTGCTGATGAATAGACATTAGATTAAAATTATTGTCCCAAGTCAGGTCACTGTGGTGTTAATAAAACATACCAAAAATCTTCAATCGTATTTATTGGCCTAATTTAAAATATGTTGTGTCCCATTTTTAGGTCCTGTCATACGTCTCAAATGGTAGGCTTACGTAATTAGAAAGTACCCAAGGCACATCTTTAGCCAATATCCCCATTTGACGAACCGTTCAGTAGAATTACAGTGGACTGTGTTGGTCTCTTGCATAAAACTAACTCAGGGAACCAGAAACTGTTGACAATTATGTAAGCTTGACTCTATCCCTGTAAGAAAAACTAAAGTTTCCTGGGAAGAAGTTATTTAAATGTCATTTTCCCTTAGGCCCTATTGATAACTTATTGTTTACTAACCTACTTTTGGTGTATCATTATTAAGTTGTTTATATCCTATGGTATTCCAGAATGTCCTGCCACAATACTGATAAACAGGGTGTGTATTTGTAAAGTCTGGATTCTTCTTGCTTTTAAGAATTTTCTCTTTATTCTTGTAGATACTTGATTTTGAAAGCTCTCGAACCTTACATTATTCTTTAAATAAGAAGCTGTCGGCCGACAGGACAAAACATAAAGTTACAATGCAGTCTGAACTTTAGCTTGACCTGGAACTGACATGGCTGACTCATAAATTCTGCACAACGTCTTGATGAGGTGATCAAAGTTTCATGAAAATCCTTCAAGGGGTTTAGGAGATACAGAGCTCAAACCTTTAAACTTCTGTTGTGACCTTGACCTTGAGTCGATATGGCTGACTCATGAGTTCTTGATGAGGTGATCATTTGACCCTAGTTTGTTGAAAATCCTTCCAGGGGTTTAGGAGATACAGAGTGGACACAAAATGGAAGGCTCAAACCTTTGACCCTAAGTTGTGACCAGTAGTGTATAAAGTAAGGCTTCTAGGCCAATCTGACCCCACTTGACCCCTTGCCCCTCTTTTAAAAAATCCAATGCCGGACAATTCAAAAAACCACTTTTGTCTTTTATTGAACGTAAGTGGACTAAAGCGTCCCCAGAAGTTTTTAGATTAAAATAAAGTACTGAAAAATATATATTTAACTTTTAAAAATATCTTTAAACCGATATTAACTTTACACACTATCATTAATTCTCTCTAGCGAGAAATCAATAACCGTCCGCGTCATTTTTGCCAGCGTGGCAATTCTCCCCGGCGAGAATTATTCTCTCTAGTGAGAAATCAATAACCGCCCGCGTCATTTTTGCCAACGTAGAACTTAACTGTCATTTTTGCCAGCGTGGCAATTCTCACCGCAAGAATGATTCTCACTGGTGAGAATTAATGTTCCTGATTTTAGTTACTATATAAGTTAAGCCGTGTTGAGTTTTGTCCCTTTGATCAAATAAAATGTTTCATGCGTAGGATTGTTTTACAATTTCTGCAGGATATTAATGTTAGTTAATGAAACATGAAATAGGAAGTGATTGTTTGTTCATTACGTTTTACATTGTTTACTCTCAGTGTTTTATATAATAAATCATAAATGTTTATACCATCTTGTAACATTTTAATGAAAAATAAACAATAATATCCACAGAGCGTACTTGTTTTGTCTTGATATTGTATGATTTAAATTTAAATACATATAATATAGATGAGTTTACAAAATAAAATATATTGTTTGAAAGAAAGAAGATTTACTGATAATATAAATCCTCATTATGTTACAGCAAAAAACGGGAAAAGAATGATAATGGCTACCTGTTCATCTTGTGGAAGAATGAAATCAAAGTTTGTTAAAAGTACAGGGGGCAATTGAGATATTCACGAAGCAATGTTACCTTTACTACCTAAGAAAGGTTTGACACTTCCAGTATATAATTATTGTGGGCCGGGAAATCCTTTAGATAATGGACCTACTGTCAACGAACTGGACGCAGTATGTAAGACCCACGACTTTTGTTATGACAGCGGTGTAAAAAAAGGTATATGCGACAAACAAATGCTTTCCAACACTAAATCAAAAACATTTGGAGAAAAGATTGCAAAACATTTAGTTGTAAAACCTGCAATTAAAACGAAATATAAACTTGGGCTGGGACAAAAGTCAAAAAACGGGAAAAGGGGGTAGAGTATTTACTTGGACGTAAGTCCTTGCAAGCTAAGAGCTTACTCAAAAAGACCTCCGAAATAACTGCAGAGCCGGTAACTCTAAGCTACCGCTGGAGTGATGAATTAGCAGAAGAATTACACAAACCAATTAAAAGAAAATTTCCTAAGCGAAGAGTGATTGTTCATGACATTGATGATACTGGTCTGCTGATTTAGTTGATATGCAAGCTTTTTCAAAATATAATAAAGGTGTAAAGTACTTGTTAACTGTTATTGATATATTCAGTAAATATGCTTGGGTTATTCCATTAAAGAATAAAACTGGAGAATCTGTTACTGAAGCATTTGAAAAAATAATTTCTGGAGCTTCAGCTCCTGATGAACTTCACGCTCGGCCTGAAGATAGAATTCAGGGTCGAAAGTCCCCGAAGACTGCAAAGATTCCACAAAATTTATGGGCAGATGAAGGAAAAGAATTTTATAATAAAAAGTTTGAATCATTTTTAAATAAAAATAAGATTAATATGTATCATACATTTAATGAAGGAAAAGCTGTAGTTATTGAAAGATGTAATAGAAGTTTAAAAAGAATAATGTGGAAATATTTTACAGCAAATAATACTTATACTCATTTAGATAATTTGCAGGATATGGTTGATAAATATAACAAAACAAAACACTCTAGTATAAAAATGACACAACGAAAGCCAGTAAAAACTTAAATAAAGGTACTGTTTACTTTAATTTATATGGTAATTTAAAGATACCAAAGAGTAAACCAAAGTTTAAAATTGGTGATCGTGTTCGCTTAAGCAAACTTAAAAGACATTTTGAAAAAGGATATACACCAAACTGGACAGAGGAAATATTTATAATTTATAAAATTAATAATACAAATCCTAGAACATACACTATAAAAGATTTAAATGATGAAATAATTCAGGGTTCATTTTATGAGCAAGAACTTTTACCTACTATACAAGAAGTTTTTAGAATAGAAAAAGTTATTAGACGAGACTATAAGAAAAAACAAGCTTTAGTAAAATGGAAAGGTTATAGTGAAAAATTTAATAGTTGGGTACCATTAAGTGAATTGGAAGAAATTTAATTTAAAAAATATATTATAAAAATGAGTAATAAAAATCTAATTTCTAATAATGGAATAGAAACAGTAGATCAATTAATTATTCACCTAACTAAACTAGCTGCTGCTTACAGAAAAAGTTATAAATTTTGTGGGAGAGTAAGTACTGGGTTATATATTACAACAAGTATCTTTGGTTGTTCAGCTGCATTAGCACTTGTTCCAGCTATTCCTTTATTTATAGCAGTTGTTGGTGTTGTTCCACCAGTAATTACCATATTTACTAATAGACTAAAACTTGACGACAAGAAATTTATTTTAAAAAGACATCATCACAAAATAAAACAACTAATAACAAAAGCACGGATTGCAGCTTTAGCTGTTCGTAACCCCAATGATCCTGGAAAAGAAGAAGAGAAAAAAGTTATTCAAGATATTTTTACAATACTGTTAGAAATGCAGAAAGAAAAAAAATATTTAATGCTCTTTGAAACATATATGAAGGAATTTAAACTTAACGGATATAAAAGTAAAAAAGAAGAAGAGTTATATTAAAACTAAAGTTTTAAAAACTTTAATTAAAGATTTTTTCTATAAGTATTTTATATAAATGAGAAAAATTATATCAGTTGAAGGTAATATTGCATCAGGAAAAAGTACGTTTTTAGATATTATTAAAGAATATAATCCTAATTTTTATATAATTCCAGAACCAATTCATGAATGGCAAAATGTTATGGACCCAAGCGGAAATTCATATAATCTTTTTGAACTTGCTGCTCAAGAACCTCTAAAATATTCATTTGCTTTTCAATTAGCAACTTTAAACAGTCACATAAAAATGTTAAATTCTGCTAAAAAATTTGATGGTGTTTCTTTTCTTGAACGATGTTATTTAACTAACAACAACGGTTTTACAAAACAATATCATGACAACGATGTTATAAATGACCCCGGGTGGGCAGTATACAATCTTTTCTTAATTGATCATGTTCTTAAAATACATGGAAAAAATCCAATTGATGCTTTTATTTATGTTAAAACCGATCCTAAAATGTGTTTTCAAAGACTTCAAAAAAGAAACAGAACTGAAGAAAACAGAGTTGGTTTAGATTATTTAGAAAAACTACACAAATTACACGAAGAATGGTTAAACAGAATGTCTCAAGAAGGTATTAAAATTTTAACAGTTGATAACAATTTAGAAAAAATAACTTTAAAATCTTATTCAAAAGATATAGATAATATAAACAAATTTCTCAAATCAATATAATTTCTTTACGTGCGTTTTTAGAGATTTTTTTCTATAAGTATATTATATAGATGGTTAATAGAAAGGTAGATAGAATGAAGAAAAAATATATAAAAGCACTTACGCAGCATTTAAAGACCTTGATATTAATTCAGGGTTAATAAAAATGTGCTGTGAAGGGAAAAACAGAGTAAAAAGTGGAATATCAAAAACTAATGGAAAAAGATATAAATTTAAATATTTCATTTCTGCTAAAACTTTATTTATTTTATTATTTTTTTAACCCTTTTTTGCTTAACGATTTTTTTTTCTAAATATAATATATAGATGGAAATTGAGAGATCTATAAAGAATATTATAAGAAATTTGAAATTAAAATTGAATATAGACAAGATCCAACAAATCAATTATATTTAACTATAAACGACTCTTACGAAATACTTAAAGTTGAACTTAAAGCTTTAAAAGGTATAAAAATAAACGTTGTTTTAAAAATAACTTTTGTAAAAATGAGTGCAACAGATACAATATATAAACCGGCTTACTTTCAATCAAAGGCTTTAGAAATTATTAACACAAACGAAATAAAAAACACTTTACGTCAAGCCTTTGATGAAATAATAAATAGAATTGGTGATTGGATTTCAGAAGGAAGTGGTTGGAGAATAGAGTCAGTTGATGCTCATTATATAAATAGATATAAGTATAGTCCGTTGGCTGCTTCAAGTTATTTAGAATTACCAAAACCATTACGAAATCCAAAGAAAGGATTGATAAATATAAAGAATGATGATAATGAATGTTTTAGATGGTGTCATTTAGCTTACAAATTTCCTGCAACAAAACATTCTGAAAGAGTTTCAAATGATAAAAAGACATATAAACGATCTTGATTATGCTGGAATTAAATTTCCTGTTACATTAAATCAAATACCTAAAATAGAAGTTTTAAATGACATTTCATTTAATATATTTGGATATGAAGAACCTTCAGGTGTTTATCCATTGTACATATGAAAATATCAATATTCCGAAAGGTGTGACATGTTGCTAATTAATAATAACGAAATAACACAGCGAAGCTCACCAGAGGCTTCGCCGGCGGTGCAACATTATGTTTGGATAAAAGACTTTAATAGATTAATGTTTAAAAAAACAAAATGCAAAAATAAAAAACATTTTTACAAATCATGCTTACAAAACTTTTCTCAAGAAAGAATATTAAAAGAACATGTTGAAAATTGTTTAGCTATCAATGGTGTTCAGGGTGTTAAAATGCCACCAGAAGGTAGTAAAGTAGAATTTAAAAACTACCACAAACAATTAGAAGTACCTTTTGTTATCTATGCTGATTTTGAATCAATAACTAAAAAAGTTTTAACTGCTTTACCTTCATCTAAATCTTCATTTACTGAACCATATCAAAAACATATAGATTGTGGTTATGGATATAAAGTTGTTTGTTGTTATGATGACAAATATACTAAACCAACACAGATTTACAGAGGACCCAATGCAGTTTATAAGTTTATAGAAAAAATGCTCGAGGAAGAAGAGTATTGTAAGGAAATATTTAGAGATAATTTTAACAAAGATTTAAGAATGTCTAAAAAAGATGAAATTGAATTTAAAAAGCAGAAATCTTGCCACATCTGTGGAAAAGAATATATAAATGATTCAATCAAAGTACGTGATGGAAAACAAAGTTTTCCGGATGGACCGAAGGTCCGTGATC